>NC_058090.1:36522550-36822550 GCF_014858855.1 Bufo gargarizans
TGTCAGACACTACTTTTTCTCTTCATACCTCCTACACTCATTATTCACTCTCTTTGATGAAATCCGTCTCCAGACGAGATGGAATATCAACCCACTGAGGGATCAGGTCACAGCTGCTGCTGGTAGAAGTCAATGGGGAGGAGCTGCAGAAAGGCACACAGACATAGTGTGGAGGAGTTTATCATAGACTAGTGGTTGACACCGGTATAGAAGTGCTTTCTTTGTCATAAATTAGGCACATCTTCCGGCAGTCTGTGCTCTTAAAGTAAAATCTATGCCACCCTGGAGCCAGCTTAGATTTCAGTTGTATTTTATACCAGAAAACTGGCGTAAAAGAAGACTATATGCTGGGCCTGTTGGTCCCATCCATTGTCCCTGCTTGAGAACGTGCAGGTGTGACTTTTTCAGTCCAGAATACTGGCATGGTGGGAATGATTGATTTCTCCAGTCACTGTTTCCTGTCTCCTCCAGTGCTGGATTCACAGCTACATTGTTTATTATTGCTGTAGAAGCATGGAGAGCATTTAGGGTCCATTCACACGTCCGTTGTTTCTTTCCTGATCTGTTCCGTTTTTTGCGGACCAGATCTGGACCCATTCATTTTCAATGGGTCCTGAAAAAAATCGGACAGAACATTATTTTTTTTTTTTTCAGGACCCATTGAAAATGAATGGGTCCAGATCTGTTCCGCAAAAAACGGAACAGATCAGGAAAGAAACAACGGACGTGTGAATGGACCCTAAGAGGGTGTGCTGCAGAGAGATGGGGAGCTAAACCCTTTAAGAAATGGGTCCCTATTAGACTGGGCAATGTTCGGGCAGGACGAGGGCCGATCAGCGATAAACACAATTACACAGGAGCTGTACAAACGGATGAGATAAATGTCATAATGCATTTCGGGGTGCTTTATTATTGATGTATGTCTTTTACGGTCTTCCTAATTGTAAAAAAAAAAAAAAACACTTTACTGTCCTGGCCACATCTAAGGCGTGTTCACATCTGCAGCAGATGTTTTGCGAGGAGCCTGCGTCACAGATTCCAGCAAAAAATAAAATAAAAAATAATGTAGGGGAAAACTGCAGAATCTCGGGAACTGTACCAGAAACCCGACAGCCTCCGTCAGTGGGATCTGACCAGCGACTCTTCCATATCTTTTCTCGTCTTCCTGTATCATCATGGTTTCCAATTTGTGGGAACCTCATACCATGGCCTGAGGGTTCTGATGCTTTAGAGCACTGCGCCCTCAGCTTTTGGAATTTAGGAGGTGTGGTTCCAGGTCAGTGACCCAGCAATGTTTTTTTTTCGGCATGTCCTAAGATGCACTTTAAAAGTTTGTCCAATCTTCCAGTCTTGCAACCTTCTTATGTACTTTTGTTTTCATTCCTTGAAGTTCTGTTTGCTGTCAGTGAATAGAAATGAGCAGAGTCTTAAAAACCCTGCATTGTTAACATTTAGTCATGGTTTCACTTTGTAAAACGCTGACAGACACCACCGCACCTGATGGACCCCGTTGGCTTATATTGGGGGTCCGATGGGGTGTATAGAATGGCATGCAGCCCTAGTCTCCCCGCCAAATCTGTCAGATCCCAATAGAGCGTCAGATGCAGTGTGTACATGGCTTAAAGTGTGTCTCCGTTTGATAGGAATTACATTAGGCCTGATGCGTACGACCATGTGATCCGTTTTGCGAAAATATGAGTGCAGTCTTTGTGCCATCCGCATTATACTAAGGCTACTTTCACATATGCAATTTCCTTTTCAGTTTTGAGATCTGGCAGAGGATCTCCATAGCGGAGGAAAACGCTTCAGTTCTGTCCCCGTTCATTGTCTATGGGGACAAAACTGAACAAACCGGAACGCCATGCATCAGAATGCATTCCATTCCAGTTTGTTGCGTTCTGTGACTGGACACAAAACCCGATGCAAACTGCGGTTTTGAGTCTGGTTTGCGAGACTGAACAAGCCGTATGCGGCACTAAAAACAATGGTGCCGGATCCGTGTTGTGTGTGGTGTTTTTTCTTTCCAGACGTTTTGTTCACTTTTGATTTGATACAATCAGAACCGATACGGCCGGTTGTATTAAATCAAACTAACATTTTCCTCCGGTTTTGAGATCCTCTGTGTGAAAGTAGCCTCACTGACCCATTGTTTTCAATAGGTCCATGATCTGCATTTTGTCGACATAGTCTATCTTTTTGCAAAACTGACATATGGACGCGGAAAGCACACTGCACGTGTCCGTTCTGCGAAAAGATAGACTATGTCCTATACTTATTCTCAAAATGCGGACCATGGACCCATTGAAGTCAAATGTGGATGCGACACAGATAGGACCGTAAAATACATACGGTTGTGTGCATAAGACCGCAATGGTGATCCCTATAGCCCTAAGGAGGACTCTGATAACCGCGTCCCATCATTTTTCACTATTTCTGCATCTCCATGTCGCTGGATAGATTTGGATTAAAGGACCAGATGCAGCTTATGTGGATAAAAATCCTGCTGCTGGTTTCTCCTGAAGAGAAGGAGTTAATACAGCACATGCCCGTCCTAATGATGAGTGTTGTAGCCGATCGCCTCCATAGGATAGCCGTGCTTGCTGTAGGATAGAGGGGGTTGTAATTCCAGTATTACAATGTCCTGTTCTTTAACCCTTTTTGTTCTTGCTCTTGTAGGTACAATGGCTGCCTTCCTAACGGAGACCGAGGCAGAAGGAAAAGCAGATTTGCACTCTATAAGCGGCCTAAATCCAATGGTGTCAGAGCCAGCAGCGTTCACGTGATCTCCACTCCACAGGCCTCTAAGGTGGGTGACGCCATTTACTTGCATTTTTTCTTGCTGTAGGAGGTCAGGATAATTTGTGGGGGTTTTGTGCGGTTCTGTGGCTTTGTTCTCAGTCATGTTGGTTTGCATTGCTGCTGTGAGGGGTATTCTCATCTTATAAAGTAATGGCATGTTGCAGGGATGTGCCCTCGCTTCATGAACAGTGGAGGGTTAAACCTCTAGGGCCCCCCCCCCCCCCCCCACTGATCCTGAGGATGAGGGGCCACATCCAGCTACTGCACCGTGCAATGTGGACCTATCTGAAGTTCACTGCACGGTGGGTGGTCAGGGTGCTGCTGTGAAAGGGACATAGCACTAAATCAGCACTGCGGCCGCTCCGGGATACAGTCACACGGGAGGATTGTCCACTAAAGATTTTGCTTAGATTCCATGCAAAATGGCGAGGACTCTGGCAAAACGTTGCATGTGGATTTGTCGCAGATTTGCTCTGGAATTCACATGATGCATTGCAAAGGCTGTAATCCGCAGCATAAAGTGACCTGCTGCGGCTTTAAACTCCACAGCGCGGGTTAATTTACGCTCTGGATTTTTTCCGCAGCATGCCGATGAGAAATTCCCCTCCACTTCAGTGATACTATAGCACAGAATTGCATCCAGAAAATCTGCAGTGTCTGCTACATGTGAACATAACCTTGTTCTCAGGATCAGTGGAGGTCCCCTTCTCAGAAAAACCTTTAAAACGGTTTTCTAGGATTTTGATATTGATGGCCTATTCTCAGGATACGTCATTAATATCAGAATGCAGGGGTCTGACACCCCCCCCCCCCCACCCATTAGGTCTTACCCTGTAGCCCTGGCACCAGAGGTCGCCACCGGAACTGCACCGGTCTGTCCATTGTGTAGTGGATGAAGCTGGTGACTGCAGCGTTACCCCCATCAGTGCTCCTTCCACTACACAATGGATGGAGCTGTGTGGTTCTGGCGCTTCAGAGTATAAGCTGATCGGTGGGGGTGCAGGGTGTCAGACAGGACAGGCCTTCAGTATCAAAATCCTGGACAACCCCCTCCTTAAGCCATTGCTGCGTTAGTAGGTGGCCTGTTGGTAAAGGTATGGCACCACTGCTGTCCAAAGTCATTGCCTCCTTTGTCGCAACGGTTCAGTCTGAATTTTTCAGGGGGACTCTATACTCCACGTAGGGGTTCCTCCTTGCAGATTATACTTGAGATGGTTATTCATGAAAGGAACCTGGAAATTGATGACCTTCAGATTCTGGCTGTGCCTAAGAAGATAATACAAGATGGATATAGACAGGAATTATCCTTCCTAACGCTGCCAGTGAAATAGACCGCCATATGTTGCTGGCTTCACTCGCTGACATCTACTCGAAACCATTATAATGTAGTCAGAATTAACCTGCCAATATGTTTCTGGTCTGTGGGGGGAAACTGAAGTGCAAGAAGGAAATCCACATTCAAACTGCTTCCAGATGGTACCATGGTCAGAATGTAAACCGTGTCCTCAGCGCGACGTGACGGCCGTGCCAGCCATCGTGCCACCCTACTGCTATTATCAGGACCATTTTCAATGCTGTTACTGTAACATTTTGAACTCCCAGAATGCGGTGACGGCCTACCTGCTGAGAGTTGTAGTTTCACAACAGCTAGAGCACCAGAGCTTAGAGACCCCTGATTTACATGTTGTGACTCCATAGCCTTTTTTATTTTTTGTTTTTAACCTGGTAATTTATTGCTGTCATTTTAATTTGGCTCATTGTTGATTACACAGATGTTTATGGCGCCTTTACATACTAAGGCCTCCTTCACATGTCCGTGTCCGTGATGACATCCATGACAAGATAATTAGTAAGACTCCTGTACTCCACTTTGGTTTTCAAAGTAATGCTTTTATTTTGTGCGGTTCCAGTCAAAACCGTTTTTCGGCTAACAGCCTTCTTCAGTACAACCGGATCGAGCCGCATAAAGTGAAAACTCAAGCATTCAGAGCGGTGTCCCCTCAGAGGGGATCGCCATGGTGATCCGGCATACAGGCCAAAGCCTACCGGAACACACGCCAAACAGGGCCATAGAGCCCCCCTGACACGCAGCTTCCTGCCACCCTCTGAGGGGACACCGCTCTGAATGCTTGAGTTTTCACTTTATGCGGCTCGATCCGGTTGTACTGAAGAAGGCTGTTAGCCGAAAAACGTTTTTGACTGGAACCGCACAAAATAAAAGCATTACTTTGAAAACCAAAGTGGAGTACAGGAGTCTTACTAATTATATATATCTGGCTTGGGAACCATCTCCTAATACCCACGTAATCCAATTGGAGAACTATCCAACCTTTTTATATTGCTTTGACATCCATGACAAGATGGTCAGTGGTTCGTCTGTGAGGAATCTGGTTTGGTCCGTGTCTCATCTGTATTCCATGGACGCTGCTAGGCCAGAACAACCCCTAACAACGACCTGTGAAAACCACGGACCAAACACGGAGGGCATCCCTGTTCTGTCCGCGGTCTTCGTGGACTATAATGTTCATTACGGATCCGTTATCACAAACAAAATAGTGCACGCTTCCTTGGTGTCACTACGGACCAACGTTCATGGAAACCCACAGATTGGATGTCAATGGATGTGTGAGCGATTCACTGCCATGTGAAAGAGGCCTAATGTGTGAAATTTGACTACTTGGGATCGTCACTTTTGGTAGTCGAAATGGTGATTTGCAGGTTTCTTCTGTGTAAATGCAGTCACTCAATGGCTGCCAGTCTAACCCTCTAGACCTGTGACTACCATTACAACTTAATGGCCACGTGTCGCGTGTTCTTCTCAATAGTTGCACAAGCGATAAATCGCCAAATCATACGTCTTTATCAAAGCGTGTAAAGGCCTTGTTCCATTTTGGAGATCCAACTGCGGGATCCAGTGCAAATGCCGGCTGTTGGCAGGACAAAAAACCACTGCACGCAATAGTATAAGCCAGAAATCGGACGGATCACCACCGCACTTTATTGTAGGGATCTGTCCGGATCTTCTAACGGATATGTGAACGAAGCTTCTAGGTGGTGGCTGTTACTGCGTCTTTGAGGTTTATCTCATCAGTGGTCTAGGTGTAGGTCAATGTACTACAGGACACAACCCCTCACAGGGGTGGAGGAAGCATTTATACCCCACATGGGTTTGGATGCCACTACTCCTGTGAGGTCGGGGAATGGCTGCAGCAGTCACAGGACCAAGCTCTTTTTTTTTTTTTTTTGGTGTGTGTTTTATTTTTAAATTGGGCACAAGTTCTGAGACTGGATTGGTCCGCTCCTAGGCCAGACATGTTTAGGGGATCTGTAGTGGTAATATTGGAGGTCCCCATCTCTTGCTCATAAAGCAGGTACAGTATAAGTAAAGTAGTGATCAGCAATACTGGATTTATACAGAGAGCAGACTGTGCTCCACCTCTCCGGGGAGTATAACAGAGTGCTGTTCCCAAATTTTATGGGGGACACAGGTATTTACTGGAAACAGATGTGTCAGGGGAAGCGTCGGGTCCCCCTTTTTAGTGGGACTTCTCTTCCTGTAACTGCTGACAGTCCTCTCCTTAAAGGGGCGGTGCCTTGGAGAAAGTTGTTGGACGGCAGCTCGGGACATGAAGCAGAGCCGCGCTGTGTTTGGTTCTGCTGCTGTCCAGGATTTGTACATGAACATTTTGTTCCCGTTGTGTCTCCAGCTATATAAGGAATGTGATCTGAACACTTGCACATGTGAATTCCACCCAAACATCTGTGGAGAATGTGAGGAAGCGCCGGCCGCCCCCTTGGAGATGGGACATGCATTACATTCTCATTAAAAGACATTTCTGAGGTCACAAGAAGCTTATGCATAATTGAATTTATTGGAAAGTCTGATTCAGTTGCCAGGAACAAAAAAAAAAAAATCTATATTTTCCTCATCCAATATTAATGGCGCTATACGTCTGGCGCATTGTCCCGCTCGCCGGGTGGTTTACAGCTGCTCTATATTGTCTGCACCTATTGTCAGTGGCTGAAGCTAAGGTTAATTCCTGTTGTGTGCTTATATCGTACACCCTATTATATGGGCTGCGTGTAAACCCGCGTACTTCAGCCCTGGGTTCTTAAAGGGGACATCTATAATCCAGGGCACAAAGGGACTAGGATCCTTTGCCCCCTACCGATCCTAACTCTGATATTTCCATGGCTGATCTCGGATGTACTGCTCCATTTAAAGGGTTATCCCATGAACTGCATTTATCACCTATCCACAGGATATGTCAATGGGCTGGCAACCGCCGTGACCCCGAGAATAGGGGTCCCTGAGTCCCCAGTCTGAATGGAGTGGTGGTGCCCATGTCAGCCCCCTGCTCTAGGCACTTCCATGGGACTGAAAGTGCTGTCCCCGTGACTGGAAGAGCGGTCCAGCATACACACTACTGATCCATTCAGACAGGGCATCCCATTCTCGGGACTGCTGGGGGTCCTGGAGGTCTGACACTTAACCTGTGGACAGATGAGAGATGCTGATCGCGGGCCAACCCCACGCGACTGTATGTATTTTGCAGTCCGCAAACGTGTTGCATCCGTTTTTTGTTGACGCATTGACTTTAATGGGTCTGCGGCCAAGAATAGGACATGTTCTATCTGTTTGCGGAACAGACCTACGAATGATCTGTGTGCTTTCTTCAAAAGATAAAACGTCCTTTTCTTGGCTACAAAATGTGGACCAAGGGCCCATTGAAGTCAGTGGGTCAGCAAAAAAAAAAAAGCAGACAACATGGACATGAAAAATGCATACGGTTGTGTGTGTGTGTGTGAGAGGCCTTAACGGTACAGCCAGAGCGCTCCAGACGTGGAAATCTTGGAGGAGCTCTAGCAGGGTATAAGTGATCCTTGGCCCCTCTGGTTTAGAAATCGGGTGACATGTTGCCACTTACCCGTAGACCAGAACTGGCACCTGAGGGGTAAGAGTGCCATCACATATGGGTTAATGGGCGCGGGTATCGCTCACTGCTGCACTGCACATGTCCCGGGTGCAGTCTGGTAATTACCAAAGGAGATCTGATGTGTTCCACTTGTTTCCGTCACCCTTACAAGGCGTAGAGGGGCAGCGCTCCGATGGCTCAGCTCATGGCGAGGCCGGTAGTAGCTCTCATGCAGATTTAGTGTCTAAAGCTTGATGGACAGACCTCGTCTTTTATGAAGCTGTTGTAATCTCATAGGGATCGTAAGGTCCCAGACTAATGGGGATGGGGACCTTCCTGCTCTCCCCTGACAGATGGCTCTTGGATTTTTTGTGCTGATCCTTTTGTTCTGGAGTTAACCCCCAGCGTATATGTGCATTCAGCCGGCTGCCTTTATAGGTGTAAGGGCACATCTGACTTCCCGAACCACTTTGCTTCAGAAGACTGCTGTAACAGCAGGGAATCCGGATTCTCCAAAGCTTTATATTAATTTTTTGTTTTCAAGTGTGTGTCATTTTTGCTTTTGTGTAATATGTTTAACAGATTGTGAATTGTATGGTATCGACAGCCTCGCCTTATGGGGTGTTCCAGGTTCAGGTTATGAAATGCCCTTCCTCAGGATAGGCCATCAGTATCAGATTGGTGGGGGTCCGGCTCTCGGCTGCTTGAAGGACCGTGGCACTCGTGCATGCGTTGCAGCCTCTCTATTGTTTTCAGTGTTATTAGGCACCACCATATTTGTATGTACTGAGCCGTACCTGTGAAACACGGCAGAGGAGAGTGCCATATCCCCTCATTCTGCTAGTCGGACCTCCCAGGGGTTTTCCGAGATTCTCAGGATGGGTCACCAATATGATATAGACAGAGTACAGCTTCCAGCATCCCCTCTTCCTAGGCCTGTAGAGCGCCATGGCCTAGGTACAGCTCCGTTCTATTCATGGAAATGGGGCTGAGCTGCAGTTCCAAGCATGGCCACTATCAAATGGACTGCGCTGTGCTTGGTAAGTTGTGAGGAGGCCATGGTGCTCACTGGAGAGCTGTGATCGGTTCCTGCCGATCTGATATTGATGACCTCTCCTGAGGGTAGGTCATCAATATCAGAATGTTGGAAAACCCCCTCCCAACAGCTCTTATAATCTAAGAACTTTGTCCTATCCACCCTGATCATGCCTGGAAAGCGCCCTCTTAATATCTCAATAAGCCTCCTCTGGAAAATGAGCATCTGTAGACATCGAGAGACTTGCCTGTGAGATTAATTGGCTTTTGATTTGATTTTACAGGAGATGACAAAACAATTAGACAGGAGCGTTAACTGGAGATTAATTTCTCTGGTCATCCAAGTAGAAACAATAAAGCTTCTGCGCGGGTTCCCGCCGCTGTTCTTCCTCCAGATATATGTGATAAAGTAGTGATTGTGGGGGGAAGATTTCCTGGCCGTGATCCCATAGAACAAGGATCAGCAACCTTCAGCACTCCAGCTGCTGAGAAACTACAACTCCCAGCATGCAAACATGTTCGGCTGTTCTCACAACTCCCATAGAAGTGAATGGAGCACTCTAGGAGTTATAGTTTCAGAACATCTGGAGTGCCGGAGGCTGCTGATCCCTGCCATAGAAGAGCATTAGTCAGCCTCTCTATAGCCTGAAATGGCGGATAACGGAGAGCAGTAGACTCAAAGGAAAGAGATTGGTGGGAAAAAGTATCCCATGATTAGTGTAAAAAATGTAAATCTCATATAGGACATGACCATCTCTTTCTGACAAAGCCGGAACCAGTCCTGTACCTCACGTGGATCCAGAGATCTCCCCATTCGTTGCTCTGATAGATTTATTTCAGGCTGGCAGCTCAGGGGATGTGTCCTTTCTGCTGCTGCTCAGGGGCGTGTGCTTTCTCAGCTGCTGGCTGTTAAAGGATGGAACTGAGCATGTTCATCCACCATAGGAGATGGACAGAGACATTAGGAAAAATGGCAAACAGCAGGTGGCGCTGTACAGACAGATTTTATTGAATAGCTCAGTAGCTGTACTGAATTTTTAATTGCATCCAATCACACAATTGTTCAGATCCAGGTGCTGGTTTGAAAACTAGAATAATTTTTAGATAGTTTCCTAGTTGTGTGGCTCAAAACGAGTTAGGCGTTGCATGCCAGTAATTGCTGCGAAGCCGGGACGTTGTGTTCCTTTTAAAAAGAAATTTAGCATGTTAATGTTTCCTGGCGTCATTGTGGATACATCTTGGGGGTGTGCGCTGACGTTTTATATAAAACAGATCCGTTTTGTGATGCGAGCCGCTTGTGTTTTTCCGCGTCTCTTGTTTCGGACTGTTTTGCTTCTTCTAAACAATCTTGCATTGTTATGTGGTCTTCGGCCAAGGAGGGGAAGATGAGTAGGAGTTCTCCCAGCCGCCTGCATAACTTCTCCGAGCTGAATCCCCAGAACACGCACACACCCTGTTCTTAACCTTTCTTAGACCCCAAGACTTTCTTCTAAGCCTCTGCGGCTTTACATAAGACTCTGTGAAAGGTGTGTTCTTCTGGAGGTATTACCATCAAAGGAGATTACGGCTGAGCTCTGCTATGTAAGGGATCCTTCTGCCTTGATCACATATAACCTTGAATGCCTCGGTTCCCAGGGCACAAAGTGAAGGCTAGCCACGTAATATAAAGCAAGACTTCTAGATTTGCTCTTTTCTTGTCCAGATAATTTGATAGTTTAGGAATATGGTTTTGCAGATGTAATCCAGATAGAGGACCCGTTATGTAATATTACAGTGTTTTATTACATTTCTGCTGGTTGAATAGATTGCTATTCAGTGGCCATCAAAACTTGGAAACTGCAGTAAAATCCACGTGCCGTGTCCAGGAAGTTGAGATGTAGGGTGCTGTTTGCAGTGATATTCATAATGGACACGACCACTGCCTCTGCTCCTTATACCGTGCTTATTGAGTGCTATATGTTTGATAACAGAGAGGAGAGCAACTGATTTAAAGGGGTTGTCCAGTTATGTCCAAGAGACATAACTACTTTTTTATTTTATTTATTTTTTATTTTCCGGGTCTGCTGTAGTGTGAGGGTCGTGGTGGTGTGTAGCACTTCCGCCAATCACACAGGAAGTGCCCCCTTAGTGCTTCCCTTCACAGTAGGATGCCCCCCACAGTATGATGCCCCCTTAGTCCCCCCCCCCCCCAACCCCTTAGATGACCCCCCTCACAGTTATTGCCCCCTTTTAGCAGTCTCCTCACAGTTTGGCCCTTTAGGTGGCCACTATCACAAAGTTTTTCCCACCCTTAGGTGCCTCCAGTTATAATACATGCCTACCCCACATTCCCCTAACAGAGTGGGCTATGTCCGCTCCTCGCTAGCTGTGACTCGGCACAGGAGGAGTGATGACATCACTACGTTTCGCCTGCATGCACTGAACTACTGACAGCAGGGGAATGGTGTACCTCCTGAGGATGCAGATACCGCTGAATACAGGGTTTGAACAGCTGGCCACTGCGGTCTGGATTTGGACCATGGTCCGCCAGTTGAGGACCCCTGCCATAAAGGGACTCTCCTCTATAGAATTTTTGAATTCCTGATCGGACAGTCGTTTGGCGTTATATAACTAGTAAATGCCCATTATCATTATTTTTTTTTTTTAAATCACTTTAGATGTCAGGATTTCCCTGAATCGGTGAGCTGCCATGTGGTGTTGTCCACATGCCTTGTTTGCTGGCTTGCCTGGTAGGGGTTGTAGTGGCGGCCATATTGGTTGTCAATAAACTACTAAAAGACAGGGCGGATAAGAATTCCTAACCACTTGGAGCAGTGCTTAGATCTGCAGACGGTTGTTTCCTCTCCTTTGTGTTTTATCTCCATTACCAAAGGCGGTGCTTTATACTGTCGGCCGTCTGTGCTCAGTAAAGTGTATTTTCTCTGTGGGAAACTTTTTATCTCGGCACCAATAAACAGGCCGCGGCTCGCTGTCACACTGGGAATGGAATTTTTTACATTTTTGTCCACCACTCCTTTCTATATACAGAGGGGAAGCTCCCTCAGGCTTTAATTTCAATCTGTCATCCAGGGAGTGTGCGGATTATATGTAATAATGGATGATATATAATGCACCCTTTCCTTGCCAGTTCAGTTTTTTTTAGTTTTCTTCAAAATTCTTGAATGTTAAAGGGGTTGTCCTGTTACAAACACTTCTCTACTATCCACAGGATAGGGGATTTGTCTGATCAGCTGGGGTCTGGTGCTGATCACAAGCACGGAGGAACATCGGGCCCCCATTCTCAAGATCACTGGGGACCCCTGCTCATCAGATACTTATCCCCTATCTTGTGTGTGTGAAGGGATATTCCATTTAACTTACTAACGGTCACAATAAAATTGGAAAAACCCTCCCAAAAAGCTTAGTTGGCTCACAACTCAGGCGACACCATTGCATTTTTAACCCCTTAGTGACATAACTAATTTTAGCCTTAAAGGGGTTCTACAGTTTGTTTTAACTGATGATCTATCCTCTGATCGGCGGGGGTCCGACACCTGGGACCCCCGTCAATCAGCTGTTTAAGAAGGCAGCGGCGCTCCAGCAGTGACGTGGCCTTCTCACTGTTTACCGCAGGTCCAGTGACGTCACGACTAGTATTAACTAGCGTGGGCGGGGCTAAACTCCATTCAAGTGAACAGAGCTTGGCCCCGCCCAGGCCAGTGATATTAGTTGTGACGTCACTGGACCAGCGGTAAACAGTGAGAAGGTCGCGCGCTGCTGGAGCGCCGCTGCCTTTTCAAACAGCTGATCGGCGGGGGTCCCAGGTGTCGGACCTCTGCCGATCAGATGCTGATGATCTATCCCAGGGCTGGCCAACCTGTGGCTCTCCAGCTGTTGTAAAACTACAACTTCCCATCATGCTTTGCTGTAGGCTGATACCTGTAGGCAGTCTGGGCATGCTGGGAGTTGTAGTTTTGCAACAGCTGGAGAGCCTCAGGTTGGCCAGCCCTGGGATAGATCATCAGTTAAAACAAACTGTAGAACTCCTTTTAAGGACCAGTAACATTTACCCCCCTCCCCCTTTGTGTTCCAGCAGTCATAACATTAAAAAAAAAATCTGGATTTTGTGGGATAAGTTGTAGTTTTTTTAGGAACCATTTTAGGGTACATATAGTGTATTAAATAACCTTTTTTGTTATTTTATTTTTAGGGATAAAGATAAAATAATAGTAAATTTAACATTATTTTGTGTAATGTATTTACGGTGTTCACTGTGTGGTATAAGTAACTGTATTCTGAGGGTCAGTACAAATATGATTATACTATATATTACTATTATAATCTCTACATCAGAAGAAATAGCTGTTAGAGCTGAAAGTGAGAAAAACAGGTTTCACTGCTTTCACTCCTCAATTAATAAAACGGCTACAGTGCTGCCCATAATTATTCATACCCCTCACAAATTTTGACTTAGTTACTTTTATTCAACCAGCAAGTATTTTTTTGACGGGAAATGACATGGGTGTCTCCCGAAAAATAATAAGACTATGTACAAGAGCCATTATTGTGGGAAAAAAAAAAACATTTCTCAGCTTTTATTTACATTTGAGCCAAAAGTGTCCAGTCCAAGATTATTCGTACCCTTCTCAATAATCAATAGAAAAGCCTTTATTGGCTATTACAGCAATCAAACGCTTCCTATAATTGCAGACCAGCTTTTTGCAGGTCTCCACAGGTATTTTTGCCCATTCATCTTTAGCAATGAGCTCCAAATCTTTCAGGTTGGAGGGTCTTCTTGCCATCACCCTGATCTTTAGCTCCCTCCACAGATTCTCAATTGGATTCCAGTCTGGACTCTGGCTGGGCCGCTCCAAAACATTAATGTTGTTGTCCGCCAACCATTTCTTCACCACTTTTGCTGTGTGTTTGGGGTCATTGTCATCCCGAAATGTCCACTGGTGCCCAAGGCCAAGTTTCTCTGCAGACTGCCTGATGTTGTCGTTGAGGATCCTCATGTATTGCTCTTTTTTCATGGTGCCGTTTACTGTGATTAGGTTCCCTGGTCCATTGGACCCCCAAAGCATTAGGTTCCCACCACCATGTTTGACAGTGGGGATGGTGTTCTTTGGGTTGAAGGCTTCTCCTTTTTTACGCCAAATGAAGGAAACATAATTGTGACCAAACAATTACATTTTTGTTTTATCTGGCCATAACACAGAAGACCAGAAGTCTTCTTTGTCCAGATGAGCTTTTGCAAAGGCCAAGCAAGCTTTTGTGTGCCTTATCTGGAGAAGTGGGGTCCTCCTTGGTCTGCAGTGTCCGTTGGATTGTCCGCCTTGAGACATTGCCACCAGCAGAGCCCAGATTCACCAGGATGGCCTTGGTGGTGATCCTTGGATTCTTTCTCACCTCTCTAGCTATCCTCCTGGCCAGCACAGGTGTCTCTTTTGGCTTCCGACCACGTCCCCTGAGATTTTCCACAGTGCGGAACATCTTGTATTTCTTGCTCAAATGTAAATAAAAGCTGAGAAATGTTTCCCCCCCCCCCCCCCCCCCCCCCCCACAATAATGGGAAAAAATTACTTGCTGGTTGAATAAAAGTAACTAAGTCAAAATTTGCCAGGGGTATGAATAACTATGGGCAGCACTATATATATATCGTGTGGTGGAGATAATGCCGTGATTCCTGAAATGTCGGCTCTCAAAAAGGACTAGGCCCATATCTCTAGCTGCTACCAATCCCGAGATATTAGCAGCTATAACAGCCCCCACCCCCTCGCCTTGCTGCCAGAGCTCTGCTCCTCCTGAACTATAAACTCAAAGCCCCAGCAGGACTTGAGCAAAACTGGGGGTTTTCCAGGACTTCCCAATGCCCCCACCAATACTCTGAGCAGGGCTGTCAGTGGGAGAGCTGCTGTTTGTTAGCAGTTCTAGCATCCTGATTGGCGGGGGAAGCCTCGCTCTATGCCCATATACCCTAAGGTAAGGTCACACATCTTATCCAGATAAAAATCCACACAAAAAACAAAAGCCATTTTTGTTGCATGCAGATTTCATTGCTGATTTTGTGCGGATTGAGCTGTGGCTTTCACGTATTAGGCTTCTTTTTACACCTGCGTTCGGTGCGGATCCGTCTTGTATCTGCCCAGACGGATCCGCACCAATAATGCAAACGCTTGTATCCGTTTACATTATTTTTTATTTTTTTTTAAAGTCTAAGTCAAAACTGATCTATCCTGACTTGCATTGAAAGTCAATGGGGGATGGATCAGTTTTTAATTGCACCATATTGTGTCAGTAAAAACTGATCCGTCCCCATTGACTTACATTGTAAGTCAGGACGGATCTGTTTGGCTCTGCATCGTCAGGCGGACACCAAGCGTTTTGGTGTTCGCCTCCAGAGTGGAATGGAGGCGGAACGGAGCCAAACTTTTGAGCGGATCCTTATCCATTCAGAATGCATTGGGGCTGAACTGATCCGTTTTGGGCCGGTTGTGAGAGCCCTGAAACGGATCTCACAAGCGGACCCAGAAACGCCAGTGTGAAAGTAGCCTTACGATGAATGGAATTTGTAGCATATCGCCACGTATACCTCAACATATCGCCACACCATCCTGCATGTGAAAATCTGCAGCATGCATTGTACTGTGGAATTTCTGTGCGGATGCCTCAACCTAAAATCCTGGGAACAGGCAACACTCGAAGGGGGGATTGTCTGATATCTATGAAGTCAATGCCATGAACAGAATACCATACTGTAGCTATATAGCTGTACTATTTCTCATTACTCTAGCATAGCGTAGTTACTGGGGGAAGGGTCTCTCTCCAGGCCTTTAGACTACTGCCAGCTGTGCCTGTTTCCTACGTGGATTAACCTGTTTAATTTTGGTACGCAGGGTCTATGTATACAGAATGAAGGGAGCAGCGCTGATAGTGTGCAGGCGTGCGCAGTCTCACACAGTCCTGCAGAGGAGGTGAGGCAATATAGCACATACTATAAGAATATCTGACAGATGTCACCGCTATGTATAAGGCTGCATTTACATGTGCTGATTATTGCTGCAGTGGAGGATGGCGTAATATAGCGGTTTCTCAAATCTGAGCGTGATCTAAAACCTCATTGGGAGCCATTTATCATGGCCCTGTACACCAGAAACTGGCGTAAAAAAAAGTTGCAACCCAGCGTTTTTGCAACTTTCTGAATGCCACAGCGCCTGTAGTTAGCTAACCTCGCTACTCTCTGAAAAGGCACATTCACCATCATCTTCACCAGTTTTTCTGGTGTAAATGATGACTAGCCAGAGTAGATTTCAGTTTAGGCGCACCTCATTTATGACTAGGCCTGCACCTTGTCATAAATTAAGCGCACCCTCCGGCGGTGTGGGGGATATATTAGCCCGGTGTAAAAAGTTGCTGTTTGATAAATGACCCCCATGGTGTTCAGCTGGCATCCTTCAAATCCAGTGCAGTACATGTGCCACTCATGGTCCGTTCAAGCTGTGACTTTGTTTGAGGCATGTTCACATAGCAAATTTGTGGTCCTCGGGTTTCTGACGCAGATTTGCATTTGTACATGTCGTGGGGCCTAATCTATATGGAGCTGAAGGAATGGACATGTCAACTGAACTATGGGGTGGATTACCATTAAAATCAGTAGGGCACTGATGTTAGTATTTTTTGTTGCAAAAAATCTTCCATGTCAACATACCCCAAGTTAATACCACACAGTAGTGCCAGCTGCTGTTGGCTTCAATTGTCCTGGTCTCATTGTAAGGCCTCATGCACACGACCGTTCCATTTTTTTGCGGTCCGCAAACCGCGGATCTGCAAAAAACTGAAGCCGTCCGTGTGCCTTCCGCAATTTATGGAACGGGTGGCCCATTGTAGAAATGCCTATTCTTGTCAGCAAAACGGACAAGAATAGGACATGCTATATATTTTTTTGTTTTTGCAGGGCTTTGGAACGGAGCAACGGATGCGGACAGCACACTGAGTGCTGTCCGCATCTTTTGCGGCCCCATTGAAGTGAATGGGTCTGCATCCGAGCCGCAAAAACTGCGGCTCGGATGCGGACCCCAAAAACGGTAGTGTGGATGAGGCCTTATTCATAGATTGCCATGGTAGACCCCCTCTGTCCAGTGACGTGGCACATAGCACGCTGTCAGCATAGTTTTTGAGAACCTGTTCTGACTTTTTCACCCGTGTCGTCCCATACATAAATGTCCTTCTTATGAATTTAGCTGGCACCAGCTGGCGGCAGTGTGACAGGCAGTGACCTAGCGCAGGGCAGCTCTGGGCTGCAGAAGACCTTAGCTTGCCCAGAAGATGAAGCAGCGGACATGTCTCAGGTATATTGGGAGCAATGCTTTATTGTATTGGACTAAGAGTTATACAACAGCGTATGGCAATGCAGGTTCTGTCCTCACATTATGGCAGCCAGTTGTGCAGACTTGTCTTGTTTTTTACTTATTTGGGTTACAGACTAAATAAAACTGAAGTCTATCCAATGACCTCTTGTGAATGGGGGGCTCACTGACCCCCAACGGCAGATGTCAAGGAAGCTAGGTATAAAGGCCCTTACACCTGCAGATAGTCGCTAAGGTCATCTCTAACAAGCCTTCATATGAACGCTCGTTAGCGATGATCTGGCAGTGTAATACTGCCGTCGAATACACAAGCAAACATTCGTTCATAGGGTAATCAAAGTCTTTCAACATGTTTAAAAATAGTTTGCCGTGTAATCAGCACTCTGCTGCCGGCAAACAATGAATCAGTATGGGGACGAGCGATGGAATATTGAGGAGGAGATTGCTGCATGTAATCGCCTCGGCTACCGCACAGACGATTGCCGGGAAGAAACGCTTCCCTCCTGACAATTGCCTGCAGAATCTGTATGTGTAATTGGGCTTTTAGGCTACTTTCACACTTGCGGCAGAGTGATCCGGCAAGCAGTTCGGCAAAACGTATGCCAACTGATGGCATTTGATCATGATCAGTCTTAAAAATGCCTGATCAGTCAAAAAAATGCATTGAAATGCCAGATCCGTCTTTCCGGTGTCATCCGGCAAAACGGATCCAGCATTTATTTTTTTTCACCTTATTTTTTTCGGTCTGCGCATGCGCAGACCAGAAGGGCGAATCCAGCATTCCGGTATTGAAAATAAAATGCCGGATCCGGCATTCAGGCAAGTCTTCAGTTTTTTGTCGCCGGAGATAAAACTAAGGCCTCTTTCACACTTGCGTTGTCCGTATCCGGCGTGTACTCCACTTGCCGGAATTACACGCCGGATCCGGAAAAACAAGCAAGTGTACTGAAACAAGGGTACTGTTGCAAGTGTACTGAAAGCATTTGAAGACGGATCCGTCTTCAAATGCTTTCAGTGTTACTATGGCAGCCAGGACGCTATTAAAGTCCTAGTTGCCATAGTAGGAGCGGGGAGCAGCATACTTACCGTCCGTGCGGCTCCCGGGGCGCTCCAGAATGAAGTCAGAGCGCCCCATGCCCATGGATCATGTGATCCATGCGCTTGGGGCGCCCTGACGTCACTTTGGAGCGCCCCGGGAGCCGCACGGATGGTAAGTATGCTGCTCCCCGCTCCCAACTACACTTTACCATGGCTTTAGCGTCCCGGCAGCCATGGTGACCATTGAGAAAAAGCTAAACGTCGCATCCGGCAATGCGCCGAAACGACGTTTAGCTTAAGGCCGGATCCGGATCAATGCCTTTCAATGGGCATTCATTCCGGATCCGGCCTTGCGGCAAGTGTTCCGGATTTTTGGCCGGAGCAAAAAGCGCAGCATGCTGCGGCCAAAAGACGTTCCGTTCCGGAACTGAAGACATCCTGATGCATCCTGAAGGACGGACTGTCCATTCAGAATGCATTAGGATAATCCTGATCAGTATTCTTCCGGCATAGAGCCCCGACGACGGAACTCTATGCCGGAAGACAATAACGCAGATGTGAAAGAGCCCTTACTGTTTTCTCTTTTGCCTGATCAGTCAAAAAGACTGAACTGAAGACATCCTGATGCATCCTGAACGGATTGCTCTCCATTCAGAATGCATGGGGATATGCCTGATCAGTTATATTCCGGTATAGAGCCCCTAGGACGGAACTCTATGCCGGAAAAGAAAAACGCTAGTGTGAAAGTAGCCTAAGACATTTTCACTTCATCATGGCCTCTCCTTTGTTCTCATGCGAGATAAGTTGAAACTAAAGGCGTTTCCTCTTGCCCATGAAATCCTGCATGCTCAGCCTAGCTGTCTGTATGGCCTATGGGGGTATATGATGTCATAGATGGGGATCCCCTGCCTCGAACCCCCTTGTATCTTCCAGAATGCTGTGGTAGACCCACCATGTGCATGCATTACATGGACGGCCATTCACTATAGTACCTGCTATTTGTCTAGACTCTGCATCCCCGGCAATAGCGATTGGTCACCAGGGTCATCCTTCTTTGAAGGTAGCCCCTTTACTCCAAACCTTCCAGTGTATGACCTGAACCTAATCCACGTTTCCATTGTGCTCACTGTAGGAGCATTTGGGTAGCAGCTCAGATGATGATGATCACCAAATAGATCTTGCCCGCCGTTTCCAGGTAAGCAGCTCATAGAAAGTGTTATTTAGATATACGAATTCCAGAGCCTAGCTTAATGAATCCTATCCGGAAATGTCTATGGCTGTGTGACAACCTAGATATTTTAAGTTAATTGGTTTTCTGGGATTTAACTATTGGTATCCTATCCCCACTCCCCAGGATAAGTCAACAATATCTGATCCTATGGGGATCTGACTCCCAGCACCCAACCAGTCAGCTCTTGAAAGAGGCCATGGCGCTCGGGTGAGTGCTGCGGCCTCTTCTCGGCCTGTAACATTATGTATATGGGTCACATGGCCTTTCCTCATTTCAGTCCGAGTCTTTAAGTAGTTAAAGTACCCAAATGGATCTCCACGTCTCTCTTAGCCAGAATAACCTACATTGAGGTAAGTGCTATCTCTTAGCCACAGATTCTGTCTGGAGGACCCGACGTGTCCTTACATTGTATGGACAACTCGTGCACCATGTAATGCTTCACCCACAACCTGTAGGTGGCACTGCAAGGAAATTTTAAGTTTTTAGAAAGTATTCAGGACTTGGGTGCACAGAATCTGAAGCCAGCACAAGGAAAATGGGTATTTTATATTCACGTACAGTGGAAAAAATCTGTGCAGAATAATAAACATCCTTTGTATTTTAAAGTCTCCAGCGCACGGATGGACATGGTGGCGGGTTAAAACTACTGGGTGATAATAGGGCTGATCCGTGTGTGGGTTCTCTGGAGCTTCAACTGCAGAAATCGGGCCTCAGGCAAATCATGAACATGTGAACATACTCAAAGATTACAGCTGATGACTGTGGGTCCTGGCAGTGGGGGACATTTTGTGATCGGGAATCCCTCGAAACACAAAGGGATTGTCAACAGCTGACAACCTCTAGTAAAAATAAGTGGGATGAGGCTGGGTTCTTCATAGATCTTAACAAGCAAATGCACCTCTAGCAACCTGTGATGAGACAACCCGCCAATTGAAGTTGCCGTTGGATGCAGTGGCCACTACGGGAAAAACATGGTATTACATCTGACCACACAATACATGAATGGAGCAGGGTCTGTACCCACCTCCGGATGTCCCTATGGTATGGGGTTGTGGAGAGGAGACCGCTCATGTAAGAGAAATGCTTTATTGTCTCTCTTTCTGAAGATTTCTTTTCTGCCGTCTTGATTCCAATCGATTCCACTCCATCGTCAGCCATTAATTAATCCCCGTTGTGGCTTTCAGCGGATGCTACATAATTTATGAAGGATTCAGTTACAGAGAATCGTTTAGCCATAAATATTATTTACCAAGCAGGCGCTCGCTCTTCTAGACCTTTAATTTGGTTAATTCAATCTGCTTTTCTATATTGGCCGTCTGCTGCTAGTCTACCTCTACTCGTGGAGAGGACGCTGCCGCATCGGGGGGCGAACCGCTCTTCGCTCGCACATAGTGGCTGATCGGCGAGAATGTAGATTTCATTTGGAAGTATGGCAATTATTCCAGTTGTACTTTTTCTCTTGGCAAATGCTTGAGTATAACTGGACCAGTCTTGTAGCAAATTGTACAGATCTGGGATCAACGGTGTTAATATGATAACCACTGACGGCTGGATGCCTGTGTGTAGCGCCTTGTGCTCGTCACCTCTCCCGACATGTCTGTTCTAGTAAATGCTTGCATGCCTCAATAAATAACAGTTCTGGCGGATGTTTTCTTAATATTCTGAGTTGTGCTGTTCCTCTGTTGTTCCTGCTAGAAATGTGTGCATCAGTTGGGGGTCTGTCCACAGTCTCGCACTGTTCTGTAACTGACTGTGTACAAACGCAACCCTTTAAAAACTGGGTGTCACCATTACCTAGGACAATTTGTCCATAAATACTCCGGAGGAATAACAAAGGAACAACCCCACACACAGTTATAGGAAAAGATGTTCCAGAATTGTTATTTCATGAGAAATACAAGTAATTACCAAAGTCGACAATTAAAGGGGCTGTCTAAGATCCCCCTTGTTTTTTAGCTAAATTCTTTGACCCAATACACGAATCCTACTCTCCTGGCTCCTGCACGCTGGCTGTATTTGGCGATCTTCTGATTTACGTGTGGACCAGGGTCACTTGCGCCAATGACTTCTCTCAGCTTTGACATGTCCTCAAGTGACATGACCCACCAGTGATGTGATGCTTGGGGGGGCATGTCACCGCTGAGGCCAATTCCCATCTGCAACCCGGTTGAAAGTAAGGGCCAGTTCACATGACTATGCTTAAAGTGCAGAATACGCATTTTTAAAAAAAATTTGTAGTTTGTTTTTTTTTGTGCAGTTTGACGCTTGTTTTTTTTTTACAACGCGGGTGTTCACTTCAATACAAACCTGCATTTTTCAGCTTCATGAGGATCTTACATCTTGCTGTTTTTCTGCTTCCCATTCATTTCAGTGGGAGATTCTGCTTTCCCTTGAAATGAATCAGAGGCTGTTTTGAGGCGTTTTTTAGAGCAGAAATGTTCCAAAAAACTGTGTGAACGGAGACTAAACAAGCCTAGAACAGGAAGATTGCCAAATGCAGGCGAGGCCAGGACCGCCAGATTCTTGTATTGGGTCAAACAGTCTAGAAGGGCTAACTAGAAAAATGAGGGCATCCTGGACAACCCCTTTAAGAAGCAATGACTGTGTTGTTTCACTAAGACACGTCCGTGTGCTCTGTTGGTATATATGGATGTCAGAGGGGCAGGGGCTTGTAGAGTGTGCGCAGTGTAATATTAACGGATGGTCCCATTCAAGGGAATCCTACTCTCGTGGCCCCCTGGCTGGCGATCTTCTGATTCCAGGCTTGTTTACCTTGTTTACCTGTGCTGCTGCAGTCAGCGACTGGTCTCAGCGGTGACCTGTCCCAAAGTGGCACGTGTTCCACTACTGCTTGTCCCATTCAAGTGAATGGGATGAGCAGTTGTAATTACACTGCTGCAAAGGAAATGGCGCATCCGACCTCTTCAAATAGCTGATCGGTGGTGGGAGTCGGACCCTCGCCCTTCTGATGTTGATGACCCACCCTGAGGATAGGTCATCAATATCTTTGCCCTACATAACCCCTTTAATAACAAAAATGAAGTATCTGTTGCTATGGACGTAATAGGTGAGTTGCAGGTAGAGTGCTTTGGTTTTTGTGGTGAGGGCCCTGGATGCAGTAATGTGACCAGTAAAACTCCAAACCACTGGATGTAGATACTTGGTTATGATGTCTCTTACACATAATAGTTGGTAATAATGTGTTTTCAGTGTACCCAACTTGGTCTCTATTGTGAACACATGCATACTCGGCCAAACTGAGCATGCATTTGTATGCTGGAGTATTGGTGGATCGACAGTGGGGGACACGAGTGGAACAATCACTGTAATTTTGGATTAGAAGGAATTCTAGATCACTGGTTGCATTCCTGCCAATGGCCACATTATTGGGCCCGTTATTGGCAAGTTTCCTTTGGGTGGGGGTAAGTGTCCCCCTGCTGAATGCATAAAGTATAAGTCCTCCGAGTCTGTACTGGCTGATGTGGTCGGTACGGCCAAATCTCCTAAAGAAGTTCTGTGGTAATCTGTTATCTGCAGGTTAGGTATGTGTGCGAGATCCCCTTTATAAACCTGTACCGTAACAAAAGGTGGAATTCCCCTTTAACGTCTCCACTAGGTGCATATAAAATGGTTTTCCCACTAAGGATCTGATTCCCCCCCCACACACACAATCAGCGCTCCTCTTGTCTATGGGCTTAGGGCTATATAGAGGCAACATTTTGAGTTGCCCCCCCGGTACTGACGCTGTGTGACAGTAACTGTGGGAATGATGACATTTACAGAGAGAGATCCTCATTAAGTGTTTAATTCATAAACGTCTTTTTCTTCCTCTTGGCAGGCGATCAGCAGTAGAGGGCAACACAGCATCTCCTACACGCTGTCCAGAAACCAGACCGTGGTGGTGGAGTACACGCACGACAAGGACACCGACATGTTTCAGGTGCCCATCTTACTGCATGATATAAGACGTTTGGTCTGTCCTAGAAATCTGTGTGCTGCTTTGTAAAATTTTGTAGCAAATTTGCCCCAGATCTCAGCCTGAGCATTGGAAGGAGTGAAATCTGCACTGAAAATCCTCCGCAATTGACCTGCTGTGGCTTTTAAAATCAGGTCAATTACTTAGCTGGTACTATATTACAAGGAAAACCTGCACCATACTCGCTGTATGTATGTGGCCTTAGGGTGCAGCCACGTATGGTTTTGTAAATGGTGAAGATTTTCATAGAAATGGTTTGGGTTTGCCACACATTTCACCCTCTGACCTGGACCAGTACTTTAATGGAGGTAATCTTATCACGGGTGGTATACTGCATCACCCCTGCAGTGGTTCTGAACTTCTTACTAGTCGGTGGCCATTCATGGCGTACATGGACTCGCCGAGTCCTTTTCATGCTAGGTGATGAGTATAGCCATGTTGCTTGGAGCCCGGATCTTTTACATTCTACTTCCCGGTAAAATAAATGACATGGTGCCCGCACGGATTCCTTTGTATTCATAGTAATCAACCACTTGTTTCTGGATTTTGTAGATTGGAAGATCGACAGAAAGCCCGATTGACTTTGTTGTTACGGACACAATATCTGGTAACCAGAACGATGAGACCCAGATAACACAAAGTACCATCTCCAGGTTTGCATGCAGGATCGTCTGTGACCGCAATCTACCGTACACGGCGAGGATCTTTGCAGCGGGGTTCGACTCTTCAAAAAATATCTTTCTTGGTGTAAGTATTGGTTATACTGTACTGAGGTTATGGCGACACAAGGCCCCATCACAATTTCAGGCCATGTGTTTGTAGAATCGCTTGTTTATCAGCACCTATCTGCAGGATGAAAGACGCCCAGTTATCAGCAGCACGGCTCCCTGAGTAGTTAGAATGTGTCGCCAATATTGAATTGACCAGAAGCGGATGATCTACTGTGGTCGCAGTTCTTTCCGTGTTCAGTTTGCATCGGCCTGTGTAAGGGTCCATTCACACGTCCGTTTTTTCTTTCCTGATCTGTTCCTTTTTTTGCAGAACAGATCAGGACCAGATCTGGACCCATTCATTTTCAATGGGTCCTGGAAAAAATCGGACAGCACACATGGGTCCTGGAAAAAATCGGACAGCACAATGTGTGCTGTCCGTTTCCGTTGTTCCGTTCCGCATGTCCGTTTAAATATAAAACATGTCCTATTCTTTTCCGCAAAATTCGGATCCTGGTACAATACAAAGTCAATGGATCCGCAAAAAACGGAAGACATTCGGATGTCATTCCGTATGTCATCCGTTTTATGCGGAATCCGTTCCTGGAAACGCATAACAATTTTTTTTTTTTTTTTTTCAAAGAAATCCAAACAACTTTATTTGATTATTGAAATTTATACATGTTTCCGTTTTTTGCGGATCCGCAAAAAACGGATGACATACGGATACATTTTCAGGAACAACGGATCCGCAAAAAACGGACCGAAAATCGGGATATAGGAAAATACTGACGTGTGAATGTAGCCTAATACAGCCCTTATTGCTGTCAGGTCAGATTCTCAAGACCTTCTTCCAATGGAGAACCATTGACTTCTCTGGAGGCTATAACTAGGATGAGCGAATCGACTTCGAATGAAACATCCGAAGTCAATTTGCATAATACTTTGTTTCAATACTGTACGCAGCGAGCGCTTTGTACAATATTAAAATGTATTGGCTCCTATGAGCCAAAGTTATTACTTCGCAAAGTCTCACGAGACTTCGCATAATAAATTTAAAAAAATCAATTTCTACTGTAAAAAATAAATAAAAATTTCCCGAACTCTGGTTCGGTTCTAAGTTTTTTTTTTTTTTTACAGTAGAAATTAATTTATGAAAGTAATAACTGCAGCTCATCTGAGCCAATACATTCTAATACTGTATGGAGTGCTCGCTATGTACCGTATTCAAACGAAGTATTATGCGAATCGACTTCGGATGTTTCAGCTGAAGTTGATTCGCTCATCCCTAGCCATAACTATTATGCAAAGGATGAGGGCAGTAGTCTCAACCTGTCTTTTAGTCTCACCCTTTTGTACGACCTCCTGCGCGGTCTCCATCTGCCGTGTCCTGTCTACAGATAGTCGCCCTGAAAGGCCAGGCCTGAAGAACTTCACACAGCATTTTGGTCTTAACTGGTGATATTTCTTGGCATGAAGGCAACATATATTACCAGACCCTGTCGAAAATGTCAAACTGTTATTCAGCCACTTTGGCCAAACATGCATGTTCTTTCTTTCTGCAGTTTGGGGCCAATTAGGACTGCCCAAAAATGGTTAACACTCTGGCCCTCTGCATTAAACCGCTGACAGGGTCTCACATGAATTGTTTAAGGGTGTTCTAATCTCAGACCCTGATAGCATATCGCCAGGGGATTCCTTCTATGTCAGATAGGTGTGGGTCCCACCTCTGGGACCTGCTCCTATCTGACATTGCTGGCATGGCGGTAGGATATGCCATCAGGGTCTGAGATGGGTCAACCCGTTTACAACCCTGCTGAAGACTATATTCTGTTGCCAAGCCCCCCCCCCCAAAAAAACACACATGCTTGCCCATTTCCAGTCAGAGCGCACAAGGACAGGTTCACACGTCTCGTTTTTGTTGCACTGTCACCACAGAATAATGAATGGATTTCGCGCTAGATTTTGGTGCAGATCTGTAGCCTCTTCCAGGGCTGGCTGTTTCTATCTTTTACACTGCTAGGCACTGATGGACGGGATTTAGCGCGGTCCTACCCCGTTTTACAGGCTAGAGCAGTGTTAAAGCTCGCCCATTATTGCCGGTGACGTCACCGGCAACACTGCTAGGCGGAAGCCTCTGCCTAGCAGAGACCCGGTACATAACCGGATCTAATGAAAAGCCCAGGGCAAGGGAGAACATTGGAGCATGAAATGCTCTGATGCTCATATCATGTCCGGGTTCAGCTCTTTAAATCTTGTACTTTAAATGAGGCAGGTAGCATGAAAGGAACCATATAGGTATCAGCTGGAAGCCCTTGACAGCCAAAAATACTAGCAATGAAAACTGATGCTTCGTAGTATGATTATAGTGAGAAAGTTTTGACCACATTTTTCTTCCTAGGAGAAAGCAGCTAAGTGGAAGAACACTGATGGTCACATGGATGGATTAACCACCAATGGTGTTCTTGTAATGCATCCGAAAGGGGGTTTCACTAATGATTCCAAACCTGGTGTTTGGAGGGAAATCTCAGTTTGTGGGGATGTCTACACTCTCCGAGAAACCAGGTCGGCTCAGCAGAGAGGAAAACTGGTAAATTTCTTATTTTTGTCTAATGTTAAGGACTTGTGTAGTTAGTGAATATACTGTATATTAAAGGGGTGTTCCATAACTGACCAGAGTAGTGGGCGGGCGGGCGCCTTACCGCTGAGCTGACAGAAGCAGACATTAATGAAGCAGCACGCCTGACCACTCCACTGCCTGCAGACGCCGGTGGACAGGTGATAAATATCAATTGTGGGAAATCGCTAGACACTTTGTATATTGTGGGAACACTCCTTTAGGGCATCTGTCAGCAGATTTGTCCCTATGACACTGGCTGACCTGTTACATGGGCGCTTGGCAGCTGAAGACATCTGTGTTGGTCCCATGTTCCTATGTGCCTGCATTGCTGAGAAAAATTATGTTTTATTATATGCAAATGAACCTCTAGGAGCAACGGGGGCGTTACCATTACACCTAGAGATTTTGCCTCCCAAATCCCCCCCCTCCCCTTTAAACAGAATTTTTCCAAAGGGGCTGTAGCTCCACTAGCGACAAGCGAAGCGAGCTTTGGATCCTAGATCCGAAGCTGCTTTGCTCTAAACTTCAAATTAATACTGTATGGAGATCAGTCTCCCTACAGCATTAAAATGTATGGCCTCCAAGGAGGCGAAGTTTTGCAAGATGGATCTCCATACAGCATAAATCTGAAGTTTTGAGCTAAGCGTCTTCGGATCTAGAATCCAAAGCTAGCTTTGCTTATAACTAGGCTCCACCATTGGGATAGTGCCATATACTGGATAGTGGCAGCAAACGGTACTGCAGCACCACTGTTTTTATATATGTTGCATGCATTCACCGTACACCAGTGCAGTCAATGATGGAATTCCATTCTTTTTCTCGTCTTACTAGGTGGAGAACGAAACCAACATTCTTCAGGATGGATCTCTGATTGACTTGTGTGGAGCTACCCTCCTCTGGAGAACGGCAGATGGCTTGTTTCATACACCAACCCAAAAACACATTGAAGCCTTGAGACAGGAGATTAACGCCGCCCGGCCTCAGTGTCCAGTTGGATTAAACACTTTAGCTTTTCCAAGTATTAACCGCAAGGATGTAGTGGAAGAAAAACAGCCTTGGGCTTACCTTACCTGTGGCCACGTACACGGATATCACAACTGGGGTCATCGGAGCGACGCGGACGCCAACGAGAGGGAGTGCCCTATGTGCAGAACAATTGGTCCATATGTGCCTCTCTGGCTTGGATGCGAAGCTGGATTTTACGTAGACGTTGGCCCCCCTACACACGCTTTTAGCCCTTGCGGACATGTCTGCTCAGAAAAATCTGCCAAATACTGGTCTCAGATCCCACTTCCTCACGGTACCCACGCATTTCACGCCGCCTGTCCTTTCTGTGCAACACAACTGACTGGAGAAGAAAGCTGCGTTAAGCTTATTTTCCAGGGCCCTATTGACTGATGCTATTTATAACAGAATAACATTTTGTTAATAAAAAAAATTCAAAAAAAAAGAAAAAATACTGTGAAGTTTTCACCACTAATAACTAGATTTTTTTTTATTATTATTTTATCAAAGGGGCTCAAATAGCTGATGGTTTTTGTGTTTTCAAATTGATCAGATGTGCACCAGCAGCTTAATCGTGGATAGATAATTATTATTTTAATACAAACCCTTTGCTTGAAAGAGGGATGCCTTTTCATTTTTAAGTTTACTTTTTTTTTTTTTTTAGCTCTGGTCATTTCTCCCCCCCCTTCCTATACTGCCCACAGAGCAAAGGCAGCCATCTTGCAGGCTTAGACACAGTACTGGTTAAAGGGGCTGTCCCGATTCAGAGCTGAACCTGGACATAGCTCCATTTTCACCCCGGCAGCCCCCCTGACTTAAGCATTGATGCTCCGATGCTCTCCTTTGCCCTGCGCTAAAAGGCACAAGAGTTCCCGTGACGTACCGGGCTCTCCGTGGGGCTGCCAGGAAGCCGGACAACCCCTTTAAAACCGCAGCCACTCAGTAACAGCAAAGCATTTAATTTAATGCTAAGCAATTACTTAAATGTCAAATCCATATATTCTGCAGCGAGGACCGACAACCCTGCAGGTTATTACTATGATGCAAACAAACTAGTTCAGGATATTGATGACCTATCCTCCAGATAGGCTATCCGTTCAAGATCAGTGGGCGTCGAAATCTCAGTACCCGTGCCCATCAGCAGTCTGAAGGAGCTGCGGGCCTACATGGGGCCATCTACCTGCAGGCTATCTACTTAGTAGCGATGGTGTAGAACAGGGATCAGTAACCTCTGGCACTCCAGCTGCTCTGAAACTACCACTCTCAGAATCCCTTCTATGGGCGTTACAATAACAGCCACGTAAGTGTGCATGCTGGGAGTTGTAGTTTCACAGCAGCTGAAGGCTGCTGATCCCTGGTGCAGGATAGTGCAGCAGCCCCTCTAAACAGCTAGTCGGCAGGTTGCTGAGAGTCTGGCCCCCACTGACCTGATATTGATGTCCTGGACATAGGCCATCAATATCCTGCAGAGCTTTGTGTTTTTTCTAATACAGAGCTCCAAATCCCCTGCACGGACATATTCCAAACCTCAGATTTGACTGCCTGCAGGCACCACTAGAGGGAGCTCACGGTGAACTATGTTTTTGAGTTCAGTGGAAGATTACTGCATACAGTTTTACACTGGAGATGAGCGAATTAATTCAAATGAACCGTTGTCTCATCCGCAGGACTTCTTCTTCTGCGGGGACAGCCCCTCTCAGGTGAAGAAGAGTCCACCTGCTGCTAGATTGACAGGGCCAGACATTTAGACCACTATCTGCCTGTGCTCCAGTTAGCCCCAGCTCTGCTTTGGAGCAGTGACTGTGCAGGCGCCACTACACTTCCAGGTAGCGCCGCCTGTGCCGAAGCAGAGATTGGCACCTCACAAGTGAAGAGGTCCTGCAGATGAGACAAATCTCTAGCTTCCTCTATTAGTGGCTGCAGGTAGACAGTGTTGTGTTTTACATTTATGTCTATGCTGGAGATCTGAAGTTATGTACCGAAAATACAAATATTTGTACGTATTTATATTAAAGGGAGTTTGTCAGCAGCAGTCTATGCTAAAATGCTGACCGCAGTAGGTAGGGGCTGGGGAGAGCAATACAGACATGCCTTTTGTGGAGATTTTATCATCAGGATTAGGCCTCATGCCCACGACCGTTCCGTTTTTTTGCGGTCCGCAAATCGCGGATCCGCAAAACACAGAAGCCGCCCGTGTGCCTTCTGCAATTTGCGGAACGGAACAGGCGGCCCATTGTAGAAATGCCTATTCTTGTCCGCAAAACAGACAAGAATAGGACATGTTATATATTTTTTGCAGGGCCACGGAAAGGAGCAACGGATGCGGACAGCACACGGACCAGAACTGTCGTGTGCATGAGGCCTTATTGTTAAGAAGCAGAATAAAACTTCACATTAAGTGCCCTGGAGGCGAGCTTCACTTTGTAGTGCACTCTGCTCTGAGTGACAGCTGTAGGGGTCTCCAGGATGAATGCTACACGTCACTCAACATCAAGGGAGGGGCTGTGAAGCAACTCCATGCAGACAGCACAGTACGGGCCAGTTCACACTGTGATTTGGAGCTGCCTCAAAATCCACTCGCTTGCTTTTTTTTTTTTACCCCACATGGATAAAAGAAGCAGCATGCCCCATCTCCCATTGAAATGAATGGGAAGCAGAAAAAAACACCTCCATGTAAGTCCATGCGTTTTACACATTTTTTTGGGTGCACTGCTTTGTATTGGTCCCACTGGTTAAAAAAAACATGCATTTTTTTTCCTGCTGAAAAAACACTTTTTAAATAAAAATCAGTTGTCACCTGGCCCTGAACTTGCAGGAGCAGAATAAAAATTAATATTCTCACTATTCCTTAGAATAAGCTCCACAAAAGGTTTGTTTTGTACCGCTCTCCTAAGCCATAACCTAGTGCTGTCAGCAGTTTTGCACTGCCAAAACTGCTGACGGATTTCCTTTAAATATATTTATGGGTGGATGGTCACTTCAGGGTGATTCTGCACCTAATTTCCTCTCTAATCGTATTGTCCTTTCTAATCCATAGAAGAACCTGTATGTTAAAGGGGTTTTCCCAAGGAGAAATAAAAAAATTAAAAAGGCCCAAACTCTCCTCTTGTTCTGCTCCCACTTCCTGTCCCGACTCGACATGCCAGAAATGATAAGAAAGGCCTGTCCAGCCAGTCACAGGAAGAAGTGGGCCACCACAAATGCCACTGCTAAGAGAGCACCATGGGCTGTTTCGGGGGAGTATTTTTAATTTTTATTTTTTAAAATCCATGAAAAAAAGTTTTTTTTTTTAACTATCAATATTAGATCTCTAGGGGTCTGACTCTTGATACCTCACTGATTGGCTGTTTGAAGGGTCCCCTTTACACTGCTCCATCCTTTTTGTAGTGGCTGTGCCCGGTATTACAGCTGACTAGAGTTTTATCCCATTCAAGTGAATGAGACTGAGCTTGTAAGACCAGGCACAGCACAATGACGTGGACCCTTCAAACAGCTGTTCAGTGGGGGTGCCAAGTGTTGGACCCCCCACTTCTCAAAACTGACCGCCTGTCGTAAGTAGAGGTTATCAGTTTTAAAGTTGTGGAGAATATAAAAACACTGTTGCTTTCTTTTTCTTGCCCCTCTGCCTCATTCACTTGAATAGGAATGCGATGCAATACCAGCCACTGCCTATAGGCAAGAGTGGTGCCGTTTCTGGAACACCGCACCCCTGTTTTTCTAGTCACCTACTACCCCTATAAATCGGCCACAGCCCATTTTAGCGGGTATTTATATCTATGGGATATCGCACAGCTTATATTGTAAGGGAAAATTACTGTATGGTTTTCATTTGTTTAAAGATCTCATTTTGTCTACTATTTTTGCTGGTCAGTTTTCAGTTTGCTTGCAAACTTTTTCTTTTTTTTTTCTTTTCTTTTAATGTCTTGGATTTTATTTTTTTCGTTCCATGTTAGATTTGCCATGGTGAAGTCATCACAGATTGCGTCTCAGGTACTCCTCAGGGGCATGTGTCCCATGGGTTCAGACAACTGTTCAGACGGCATCCCAGTGCAAGGGCTTAACTACAGGGCTTAAAGCAACTAAATGCAAGGACTCAATAATAACCCGATGTCACACTCCCCGCCACTTGTGTTCTTGTCTTCATTACAGCGTCCTAGCTCTCTGAATGTACCTGTAACTGTTCCTCTGCCATTCCTTCAGTTCTAAATAAAATATGGGGTGTGCTTACCAGCTGACCACACATGGCATCTTTAGGTCAATTTTACCTTCTTAAGTGAAAATTATATTGGATTGTGTTCTGTTTTATTGCCAAATTGCTGTGGGTTCTAGAAAATCTGGTATTTTCCGCCCTTGTTCATACATTAAGGCCTCCTGCACACGAACACCGACCGTGGGGCAGCCGCAGCAGACCCATTCACTTTAATGGGTCCGCGATCCGCCCGTTCCACAAAAAGATAGGAAATGTTCTATCTTTTTGCGGGACAAAACCCCCACGGAAGCACTCCGTAGGGTTCCGCACCTCCCGATTTTGCAGACCCATTGAAGTGAATAGGTCCGCATCCGTGATGCGGAATGCACACGGAACGGTGCCAGTGTATTGCGGATACGCAAATGCGGTCCACAATATGGCAACGGGACACCTACGGTCGTGTGCAGGAGGCCTAAGGCCCCTTTCACACGGGGGTATTCCGCGCAGATGCGATGCTTGAGTTGAACGCATTGCACCCGCACTGAATATCGACCCATTAATTTCTATGGGGCTGTTCACATGAGCGGTGATTTTTCACGCATCACTTATGTGTTGCGTGAAAATCGCAGCATGCTCTATTTTGTGCATTTTTCACGTAACGCAGGCCCCATAGAAATGAATGTGCAAGCAAGTGCGGATGCGGTGCGATTTTCACGCACGGTTTCTAGGAGACTATCGGGATGGAGACCCGATCATTATTATTTTCCCTTATAACATGGAAATAGTAAAATTGCGTAGATGGGGTTAAAAAAAATCAATTAACTCACCTTAGTCCACTTGATCGCGCTGCCCGGCATCTCGTCTGTCTCCTTTGCTGAACAGGACCTGTGGTGACGTCACTCCGGTCATCACATGATCTTTTACCATGGTGATGGATCATGTGATGACCGGAGTGACGTCACCACAGGTCCTGTTCCTGAAATGAATGCTCACCACAGGTCCTGTTCAGCAAAGGAGACAGAAGAGATGCCGGGCTACACGATCAAGTGGACTAAGGTGAGTTAAATTATTTTTTAACCCCTCCAGCGCTATTTTGCTATGCATTCTGTATCCAGAATGCTATTATTTTCCCTTATAACCATGTTATAAGGGAAAATAATACAATCTACAGAACACCGATCCCAGACCCGAACTTCTTTGAAGAAGTTCGGGCTTGGGTACCAAACATGCGCTATTTTTCTCACGCGAGTGCAAAACGCATTACAATGTTTTGCACTCGCGCAGAAAAATCGTGGGTGTTCCCGCAACGCCCGTCTGAAAGAGGCCTAAGGGCTAGTCTACTGAAACAGATCTGCTACCATGCCAGCAAAGTCGGGGAGACTTAGGACTCTTTCACATGGGCGTCCCAGATTTGCTCCGGATGCGTCCCCGGTGCATTGCGGGAAACCCGCGGGAGAGCAGACGCAATTTCAGTCAGTTTCAGCCAGACCTGAACTTCTTCATTCAGCAGGACCTGCACTGACGTCACCGCACTCACCACGTGGTGAGCACGATTACGTCATCAAAGGTCCTTTTTTGCAGGTCCTGAAAGAAGAAGCAAGAAGACTATGCTGGCTGCGCAATCAAGCGCATGAGGCGAGTTAATTTTTTAACCCCATAAGGCAAATTTTACTAAGCATTCTGTATTAAGAACGCAATTATTTTCCCTTATAACCATGTTTTAAGGGAAAAGAATACGGTGAATTTACTTTAATGGGGTCCGGGGTCGCTCATCCCTAAAATCTCCTAGCACCCATGCATGAACCCATGCACCGCATCTGCACTTGCTTGCGATTTTCACGCAGCCCCATCATTTCTATGGGGCCTGCATTGCGTGAAAAACGCAGAATATAGAACATGCTGCGATTTTCACGCAACACAAAAGTGATGCGTGAAAATCACTGCTCATCTGCACAGCCCTATTGAAGTGAATGGGTCCGGATTCAGTGCGGGTGCAATGCGTTTACCTCACGCATTGCACCCGTGCGGAATTCTCGCCCGTGTGAAAGGGGCCTTAAAGAAATCTTATCCACTTGCTGCAAAAAATTAAAAATCCACAGTATAAACTGACTTGGGGCTCATGCATCTTTTGCGTCCCTGTTTAAGTGAATGGGTCCTTATCCGAGCCTCAGAAAATGTTGCTCGGATGCGTAACCAAACCACGTTCATGTGCATGAGCCCTTATACAGCCTGTCCATATACACTGTGGATTGCCACCATGGCTTTTACCCCTTTGTAATGCAGGGGGTAAAATCCGGAACAAATGTGCATTTTAATTAAGATTTTTATTATTAGGAGAGCCTAAATCTTACAGAAAAAAAGCTTAAATTTGCTGAAAGAGGAATACCCCTTTAAGGCTGGTTTCACATCACTGTTTCACTTTTCCGTTCTTCTAATCTAAGCACATTTTGCATCTGTTTTTAGCCATTTCCGTCAGATCCATTTTTTTAGATGAAAACATGCCGGACTTTTTTTTAGTCTAAAAAAACTGATCGGAGACGGAAATGACTAAAACGAATGCAAAATGTGCATAACAGATGCTTAAAATACAGGATCCGTTTCTTTTTCTGCTGACTGATCAGAACAGAAAATGAAACGATGATGTTAACCCAGCCAAGGTTGTATAACTTTCTAGTATACTCTCTATCTTGTCAAGATCTCTGCTTGCTGTTATTCAATAGCGACCTTTATTGTTTAGAGCCAGTGGTTAAAAATCTGCCCTAGTGATGTGATCATCACACAGGTCCTCTGTTAGTCACAGTTAGTCATGCATATGTGTGTCCATCACGTGTCCATCACGTGGCCAAGACACTGGAAGTAAACAAAAAAAGGTTCCTATTGAATGACAGCAAGCAAAGATCGTGAAAATCTTGGGCTAATTTCACACTGACGGCCAGAGCTCTGTGGATCCGGCGTTGGTGGACACTACTGGAATGCCCACTGGCCCCATTGACTATATTGGTATCCATTCACAGGAGCACCACTTTTTCTAAAACATAACTTTTAATGTTTCAATAATAAAAGCCAATATACCCTTATTACAGCCAAAAAAAATAATAATATATAATTCAAAAAGAAATCAAAAACCTAAATACGGAAATGATATTCCGATGGCCTATATTTGCAGGAAGACAGACAAATGTTTCATAGGCTTTGGGGGCAATATCCCTGATTCTGGCCCTATTATTGTCGCCCTACCTGCAATCGGAATAGCCGCCTGATAGGGGCGATCCCGTGTCTCGTGCCTCCTGATGACCCTTGCAGGGGGAAATATTCCAGCAAAGTGGAATAATGGCCCTAAATTTGGACCTAGACTGATATAAGTACCCAAAAAATATATACAATGCCCGAAGTGGGGTAACAGGAAACCACCCAATAACATACAGTGAAAAGGATTGTGATACAACAAATGTCAGGTGTCTAGGAGACTGTGCCTACGCGTTTCGCCTAGTTGATTTCAGGCTCCTCAGGGGACATAACATAAAACAACACAACGGGGCGCCAGTCACCAGGAATTAAACACCAGAGCAAAGACAAGATATTACTTGTCTAGTAGCCAAGTAGTCGTTATTATAAAAAACCACTGCTATAATAAATGGCTTCTTTAGTGAAACCAGGGATATATAGGTTCATAACATTAGTCAATAATAGAAGTCAAATAACTCATAGTATTACTCATAGTATAACCTTACTTATACCTCTCATATATCGCAAAACATTATAGGTCAGGCTGAATGGAGAAAGAATTCCCTTAGTGGATAACATATCTAATCAATTGAAAATGCGGAATGATAGCCATCAGGTAGAGATAATGTACACAGCTGCTACAACATACTAGATAATCAATGGCCAATGTATCCCTAACAATAGGGCGAACCCAAAATGGTAAATGGGCTGGTGGAGCCAGCGGTACTTGCGTGCCCATAAGATATGAAGCAACGGCCCTTAGGTGTCCACATAAGAGGAGCGGCAGTCAGCGCAAAGATGGAGGCGCATACCGGACGGCAAGGTATACCCAAGATGTGAGGCAGCCTAACATTAAAAGTTATGTTTTAGAAAAAGTGGTGCTCCTGTGAATTATACTCAATTTGACCACATTCTGCTGGATGCTATTGGTATCCGGCCTCTACTCAGCAAGTACCGTATACCTGGATTCAGCTGGACAAATACCGCTGCGTGCATGAGCCTTAAAGGGGTTGTCTCCCCTCCTGATTTCCCTCTTCTCTGCAGGGGAGGCAGTACCTCTCTCTGTGAATAATGGCATAGGCAAGCGGCACTGTGATAATGCAATCCGGCCCCTTGCCTGTGCGTGCACGCTCTGGGGGCTGTTCTATACAACCAACCATAGACCAAACTAAGTGGCCAGGGACAGGAGGTAATGCACATGGGCTCACTGTTCATACTGCCCAAATATCGTCCCTGTTCAAATCCGTGAAGGATCCGTGTGTGGTTCATGTGTGAATCTGTGTGCTGTCAATGGAGAATGTGTACAGCACACATATGTGGAACACTGACATGTGAATGAGGCTTAGCAGCGCCCTAAAGTCTGTATTACACAGCCGGATGTGGCAGACGATTGTTGGGAGGGAAGTGTTCTCGCTAGCGGAGAAGACTGCTGCTATTACATGCAGCATTGGGAGGAGTGATCGTTTTGCCATCACTCATCCCTATGCTGTATAGTGGGTCGCTGGCGGCAGATCGCTATTAGACAGCACGATCTGCCGCTGGCAAACGAGAATATATATTTTTTAACATGTCAAAAGATTTGGATTGTCCAATCATCGGGCAATCGGTGGTAGTATTACACGGCAAGATGATCGCTAACGAGCATTCATACAAACACTTGTTACCAATCGTCTGCCCAAAAAAAAAATATACAGGTGTAATACAGGCTGTCAAGGTCCATATCATATGCATTACAGTATCCCACAGCAGACTGTTTCTTATCTAGCATAGCCCCAGCTCAATGCAAGACCAGCAGGGGTAGTCTGTGACTTCTACCATTTAAATCTGAACCCTGCACTAGGCTAACAAGGGCTATGAATGTTTTTGTAGCTATTTTTTTTATTTTTATACATTGATTAAAAATGATTATTTTTTTTTTTATTTAAAAAATGTTGCTTTGTTTGGCTTCTGCAGCTTCTATGTTTCACAATACATAGAAGTTCACAGTGAAATCCATCAGCGAGCTTCTTTGATGGCTCGTCCCATACTCTAGCCCAGGGATGGCCAACCTGAGGCTCTCCAGCTGTTGCAAAACTACAACTCCCAGCATGCCCAGACTACCTACAGCTATCAGCCTACACCAGGGCATGGTGGGAGTTGTAGTTTTACAACAGCTGGAGAGCCGCAGGTTGGCCATGACTGCTCTAGCCCTTCTGTCCTGAATGATCAGCTTTGATGTACTGTGAAATAAAGAAGCTACAGCAGCCAAACAAAAGCAAAACTTTTGGTAGCCCTGGCTCCAATGGTGTTTTTAAAGGGAACCCGTCACGTTGTACATGGTGTCTGAGCTGCAGGCAGCCTGTTCTAGAGCAGGAGAGGCTGAGCAGATGGATATATAGTTTTGTGGGAAAAGAAAGAGTCAATAATACTTGTGTTTTATTCATTTCTATTCCTACTCATTCTGGGCTTTGAAGTCCAGGAGGAGGTCCTATCAGAGATTGACCTCCTTCCCTCTATGACTCTGCATACACAGACAGCTGTCAATCACTGATAGGACCGCCCCCTGGACTTCAAAGCCCAAAATGAGCAGGAATATAAATGTATAAAATATAAGTTTCACTAAATCTTTTCCCATAAAACTATATCTTAATCTGCTCAGCTCTTCCTGCTCTATAACATGCAGCCTGTAGCTTACATTGTATTTTCATGGTGACAGGTTCCCTTTAAGGGGTTCTACAGGAATTACCAATTGATTACCTATTCCTAGGACCGGTCTATCTGATGGGTGGGGGTCTAACATTCCGCATCCTGCTGATCCGGTGTAGCTCTAGAACTACACAGCTCCTTCCATTGTGTACTGGGATGGAGCTGGTTTACTGAAGTGAATGGGAGCAGCACTGTCCACTCTACTACAATGGAAGGAGCGGTGTAATTCCACAGCTACTGCCGAACGGCTGATCAGCGATGTGTCGGACCCCCGCACGTCTGATATTAATCTGTCTAAAGAGGATAGGCCATCAATATCGGGGATGAAACCTCTATAATAAAATGCAGTTTAGCACTGTGTGGGCTACATAGATAAGAAAACACGTGTCGTCAGCGTGATGGAGCTGCTGCACTCCAGGAAATGTCCTGGCTGTCTAACTACGGAAACGCCATCGCACATTAGGCACCGTGGTGTCCATGTATATAAGCTATAATACACTCAGTGAATATCCACCAATTCAGTCACCTCAACCTTCTGAAAATTACACAATAATGTCTGGAGTTTCCTTAAAGGGTTTGTCTAGAAATAAAAAATAAAAAAAATGTCTCCCCCCCCTTTTCAGAAAATGCACCACTCTGGTCCGTGGGCTGTATGTGGTATTGCAACTGAGCCTACTGATCTTCTACTGTTTTTTTTGCATGAATTTTAACCATGTGAGCTGCAGTACCGGACACAGCCAATGGATTACAGTGGCGCTATTTCTGGTGAACAACAAACTATGTTTTTCTAATCTCATTCAACATTTTTAAAAAGCTTTTGGCTAAGCAACGTTATGGGATATGGAGGCAGCTGTGACAGCATCGAGCAGACATTGTATCTGTACCAAGACTGGACCAGGAGCACAAGGGAATCGGTGAGGGCTCCTGCACACAACCGTACCCGTTTGTGCGGTCCGAGTGCTTGCCACCATATATTTTTTTTCTTCTCGAGAAATGTCCTAGCCTTGTCCGCAAAACACACAAGAATAGGACATGTTGAATCTTTTTTGTCGGGCCACGGAACGGACTTACGGATACAGACAGTACACAGTGTGCTGTCCGCATCTTTTGTGGCCCCATTGGGACGAATGGGTCTGCATCCGATCCACATAAAACGCAGATTGTATGCAGACCGAAAATACAGCCGTGTGCGTGAGTCCTGAGGCCTTTCACAATAAGTTGTAAGCCCTGGACAATCTAAGAGCTCATACACACAAGCGTGAGCGGTCCATGCCCGTTTTGCGCCCCCCGCCCCCTGCAGGTCCGCAGTATACAGGCACCGGCCGTGTGCGCTATGTACCATGGATGCAGCACTACGGAGTGCTTCTGTGGGCCCTGCACTAGCCATACGTGTATTGGTTTTTCCTGGGCGGAGGGGGATCCTTTAAAGGGAATCTGTCACCCTGATTTTGGACTATTATCTACAGCTCTACTTGAGTAGTCCTGCAGATGAGGAGTCCAGATCACTATTTTTGATTTCCCTACTGCTCCCCCATTCCTTCACTGTAAGCACTCAAAGCTGCGTAGAAAGATATTGTCAGGACTGCTGCGCATGCGCACAGGAGTCCTCTCCATTATGTTAGCACAGCAGTCCGGACCGTGTATTTCAGTGCAGCTTTGAGTGCTGGCAGCAGGAAAATAAAAAATCGTTATCTGGACTCTGTATCTGCAGGACTACTCATGTATTACTGCAGATAATAGTCCAAAATTCCCTTTAAGTGACCCATACTGCAAATACACAGGTCACATCTATTGCACACAGAATAACTACCACACCATGAATCGGTCCATATGCACTGCAACAATTTAAAGGAAGACTCCAGAGTAAATACACTGTTACACCAAGTGTAATAACTGGGGGGCGGAGCATGTTGTGGCGTCCTCAGGCCGTGCACACAACACAGCATATCCGATTCACGTGGAGTGTTCCTTTAAAGGGAATGTATCGAATGTATCACATATATATTTATATATATATAAAAAATAATAATTTACTAATAAAATAAGATACTTATTTACAATAATTTTTTTATTTGCCGATTGTCGATTTTTTTTAAATTCTATATTCTGTTCTATGATTATGAGGCAGACATGTTGCCCGAGCTACTATTAACAGCATTCAGAGGTCTGCTTTACGGTAGCCACATAACCACAGATGCCGCAGTTTTGTAGTGTTAAAACGTCACAAATGGTGCGGCCTTATCTGTGCCATATTGTGTGATTTTTCCGTCCTCCTGCTACTTTGATAAGAGGGTGGACGTAACGTAAGGGAGCGTGGCCCAACAATAGTCAGTCACATTTATTTAGCTTAAAGCCAGAGAATGGTGGAAAACGCAGTGTAAATGTACGGCTGCAGGCACAGATGTGCCAAATTGGCATGCTTCACTCCGCCAAATCTTCAGTTTAAGGGTCCATTCACACGTCCGTGGTGTGTTGCTGACCCGCAAATTGAGGATCCACAACACACCCGGCCGGCACCCCCATAGAAATGCCTATTCTTGTCCGCAGCTGCGGACAAGAATAGGACATGTTCTATCTCTTGCGGAGCTGCGGACCGGAAGTTGGGGCCGAAACCCGGAAGTTCGAGGCAGCGCTCCGCAAATGCGGAAGCGGAGAGCACATAGTGTGCTCTCCGCTTCAGGTCCGGGCCCATAGAGAATGAATGGGTCCGCACCCGTTCTGTAAAATTGCGGAACTGTTGCAGACCTTTTTGCGGACGTGTGAATGGGGCCTAAGGCCTCATGCACACAACCGGATCCGTTTCTGTGGTCCAAAAATCTCAGATACGCAAAACACGGATACTGGCCGTGTGCATCCTGCATTTTCCACTTCCACAAGCCCCGCAATATATTACAAATGCCTATTCTTGTCCGCAAAACAGACAAGAACAGGACATGTTCCATTTTTTTTTATGGTGATGCCAAACAGACATACGGGTGCGGACAGCACACAGTGTGGTGTTCCCATGTTTTGTAGCCCCACTGAAAGGAATGGGTCTGCATTCGATTCACAAAAAATCGGCAGAGTGCATGCGGCCTGAAGGTCCTTTTACACATACAGCTGATCTGGCAGATGTCAAAACACTGATCTGCTGTGCAGGAATAATGATTCTCTATGGGGACAATATCGATCACCCATACAGGTGGAAATGCAGTTCTCCTCTCAGCTGATGATCTGACAGATATCGGGAACATCTGCTTAGTCCCCACTATCGGTCAGATCATCAGTGGAGATGAGAACTGCATTTTCATACAGCAATCACCTCCGCTGTATTAGACAAGAGATCGATATAGGGAATAGTTATTCCTGCACAGCAGAGTAGATCAGCTGTGGCGTCACCTATTATTGTGAAAGGTGGATCCTGTGTTATCTATACATATAGTGTTACCTTTCATTGTAATCCTGCCTGTGAGGATAACGAAATGACTGCTGAGAACGGATTCTCGACAAAACAGGAAGTGTCAGCTTGCTATGAGGCTCAGGGTGAAAACTGCAGAATTTAAGATTTTTTTTAATACATTTTTTAATATAGATAGTGACATGGTCAAAATAAGGCTACTTTCACACTTGCGGCAGAGTGATCCGGCAAGCAGTTCCGTCGCCGGAACTGCCAGCCAGATTCGGCAAAACGTATGCCAACTGATGGCATTAGTAAGACTGATCAGGATCCTGATCAGTCTTAAAAATGCCTGATCAGTCAAAAAAAATGCATTGAAATGCCGGATCTGTCTTTCCGGCGTCATCTGGCAAAACGGATCCGGCACTAATACATTCCTATGGGAAAGAAAGTCTTCCGTTTTTTCCGCCGGAGATAAAACCGTAGCATGCTGCGGTTTTATCTTTTGCCGGATCAGTCAAAATTACTGACTTGAAGACATCCTGATGCATTCTGAACAGATAAGGGTACTTTCACACTTGCGGCAGGATGGATCTGACAGGCTGTTCACCCTGTCAGATCCGTCCTTCCGCTATTTCGCGGGACCACCGCTCCGTCCCCATTGACTATAATGGGGACGGGGCGGAGCTCCGGGGCAGTACGGCAGTTCGCGGTGAGAGGCTACTGGACTAAAAAGTCGGACATGCAGAACTTTTAGTCCGGCAGCCTTTCGCCGTGCACCACCGTGCTGCACCAGCCTCCGCCCCCGTCCCCATTATCGTCAATGGGGACGGAGCGGCGGCACAGCAAAATAGCGGAAGGACGGATCCGACAGGGTGAACAACCTGTCGGGTCCGTCCTGCCGCAAGTGTCAAAGTACCCTTACTCTCCATTCAGAATGCATGGGGATATACCTGATCAGTTCTTTTCTGGTATTGAGCCCCTAGGATGGAACTCTATGCCGGAAAAGAAAAGCGCTAGTGTGAAAGTACCCTAAAACCTACTAAAATTCTAAAAAAGTTGATTTAAACAATAGGGTAATTCCCTTTAATAGCTTGCGCTGTGTGAGGTATTATGTAAGCGGCTGTCGCTGGTCACAGGGGGCGCCACGTGTATCTGCACACATTCCACTGACTACGGCAGACAGGCATAGATTTTCTCATGCCGCTCTGCCACCGGTAAGATAAATAACACAAAAACAAACATGACACCTATTCCTCTAAAAGTCCTCCCTGGAAATTCAATTACCTCCCCGCCTGTCATTAGATACTAATATTATGAGCGCTTCAAATCTGCCGGTAAACAAATGAGACTTCTCCTCTTATCCGTGCGTTACACCGGCAGACAGCTCGAGATACATGGCAGGAGAACGCCGCTCATTGGAATTCACTCTGTGATCCTGCGATATGATTATGTTGTCTTAATATTATTCATAAGAAATGATGTGAGAACTGCAATTATTTTCCCAAGCCGTAAAAAAATGCAGCATTTACCAGAGATAGGAATCCGCAGCGAGGGACGCGCTCAGACATTGTGCACAGGCTACTGTATCTTACTAAACTCTAATGCCATTTAACAACCGTTTTAGTTTTTTTTAAACTGCCTTAAAGGGGCTCATACATAAAAAAAACTTTACATTTGGAATTCTGCACATTGTCGTGAAATGGGACACTAAACGAACGCTCAAGAAACAATGATGAGAACAACTTATCCCCTGATCTCCACTTTCCTTTGAGGAAAAGGGATATGGTTGAGGTTGTGGAATACAAAGAGGCGACTTCTTTATAGATTTCTTAATTTTATTGCAGTATGAGACAACATAACAGCAGTGTCCTGGGTCTGGCTGCAGCAGGAGCTTCCCCCCCCCCCCCCCCCTTGCTCCTTTCGTCACCGTTATATAGTTGTAATCTCGCGATGCGCGAGCTTGCGCATGCGCAGTGCCAGTATAGTGTTCCTTCCCTGTGCTGGTATCAGGGCAATCTAACAATGACAAAAGGAGGAGATTCGGAGGACATAGGCGGTGCTGGGCTCCTTCACAGGCGGGCGTGGCTGGGCACCAGGAAGATTAGTACAGGCCCTTGGTCACCTTACAAGACTAATTTACATATCTCTAAAATCCTTTTTTAAAGAAAATAAAACCACACAGCCCTATAGGACAGATATATTGCGGACATGCGGGCGGCGATCTAGCCGTGCATGTCCGCAGCTCTGTAACCTAAAACTTGGTGACAGAATCCCTTTAAGTGTGCGTTGGAGTACTTTATGCCACATTGTGTTTCAAGTTCGGCGTACAAGGTTCGGGTTATCTAAGAATTCCATTATGGATTCCGCTACCACGAACCATAAATTAGTAGCGGAATCCATAACAGGATTCTTAGATAACCCGAACCTTGTACGCCGAACTTGAAACACAATGTGGCATAAAGTACTCCAACGCACACTTAAAGGGATTCTGTCACCAAGTTTTGGGCTATAGAGATGCGGACATGCACGGCTAGATCGCCGCTAGCATGTCCACAATATATCTGTCCTATAGGGCTGTGTGCTTTTATTTTCTTTAAAAAAGGATTTTAGAGATATGTAAATTAGTGTTGTTAGGTGACCAAGGGGCTATACGAACCTTCCTGGTGCCCAGCCACGCCCGCCTGTGAAGGAGCCCAGCACCGCCTATGTCCTCCGAATCTCCTCCTTTCGTCATCGTTAGATTGCCGCGATACCGCGCATGCGCGAGCTTGTTCCTTCACTGAGGCTGATGCCAGCACAGGGAAGGAACACTATACAAGCACTGCGCATGCGCAAGCTCGCTATCGAGCACAAGCATAGTGCTCGATACATTTGTCTTATCCTACTCCAAGCTACTCCAGTTTTCCACCTCCTGCGGTGAGATTGCAACTTTATTTTAAAAAAGGTTCCATGATAAATCTGGAGGGAAACTCATTAACATAGCTAGCCACACCCACTTCCCCACCCACATTACAAAACTGGAGTGAGTGGTGTAAGAATGAAAAATTTTGCGCAAGTGCAAAAAAAAAAGTCACAAAATTTTGCACAATCGCTTAAATCTTGCGCAAGCGAGTACAAAAAGTAGACAAAAAGCCCTATTTTTGCCACTTTTTATCGCCAGAATTCTGGAGTGAAGGTATGATAAATCAGGGCCTATGTGTATAAGTTTTCAATTTCTTTTTCTTTCCATAAGATGGATTGGCTGCAAAGCGCGTCCATAAGATTTTAAGGTGTTTGCACTGGAGCCAAGCAGCTTTAAAGGGGTTGTCTGAGATAATAATAATAAATAAAAAAAATCCCAAATGCTGTAAAATAATAAATGCTATGCGTTCACTACACACCTCGCATATGGACGGAAAAATGGCTCGTGTGAAAAAGCCCTAAGGGTGTTTTTACACATAGCTTATTGGCATTTTTATGCACTTTTGCATTTTTATATTTTTTTTTACAGTAAAAAAGTCAGTTCCAGGTCTATGGGAAATATATAACACAGAACACATGTGCTTTTTTTTTGCTCCGGGAGTTTTTCTTAATTATGTGACATTTTTTGTCTTTACAGCTCCAGCATGAAGCCAGAAGGACAATGCCCTAAGACATGGTGGTCATGACAAAAAAAAAAAAAAACAATTACAATACCAGCATGTAAAATAAACATCAAATTAGATATAGACTCTTATCAACTAGTGTCCAGATAAAAGACCCCATGGATGAGTAGCCCACTGATGATACGTTTTCTATACACCGAGATGCCCACCGATGGGGTCTTCCTTCATCTAGGTGGTGTGGCTTATGACCATGCCTGTCATACATAAACAATGAAAGCAGGATCACTGCAGAATATACTAAACGGTAGAGAGAACGACGCAACAAAATCATGGGACAGAAGAACCATCAAGCCATCGTTGCCTTCATGAGGATGATCTCGTATACAGAAGGAACCAAACACCAGGCAGATCAATACAACACTGGACGCGAGTATCTGTACAACAGTACTATGGTGAGCACAAGACCTTCTCAATAGGTCTACACAGAGGAAGATCTTACTCATTCGGGCAAGTGAGGGAGATAATCAGTTCCTCCAAAACCATATTAAGAAAGGTTCATGTGTTTGGGTGCACGTCTGTTCTAACTCTCATGTTCTTCTGCCATCTGTGCAAATACACAATCAGCCCGGGCATTCATTCTCCTTGGCAAGTATGAGAATTATTTGTATGCCGAAACTGCACACAATGGTATAATTATATGTTCAGGCAATGTGGAACAGAATGAAGTAAAACAAAAAAAAAGTCCATTGTAAAGAAGAACGAGCATATTCTGGCAACATACAGTTAGGTCCCGAAATATTTGGACAGTGACACAATCGTCATTATTTGGGGTCTGCGTGCCACCACACTGGATTTAAAATGGAACAACCGAGATGCAAAGTGTAGACTTTCAGGTTTAATTCAAGGGGTTGAACAAAAATGTCCTGTGAAATGTTTTTCTCCTCATTTCAGGGGCTCAAAAGTAATTGGAAAAATTAACATTACCATAAATAAAATGTTCATTTTTAATACTTTGCAGAGAATCCTTTGCAGACAATGACTGTCTTAAAGGGGTTCTGCACTTTCATTTAACTGATCCGACACCCGGGACCCCCATCGATCAGCTGTTTGAGAAGGCAGCGGCGCTCCAGTAGCGCCGCGGCCTTCTCACTGTTTACCGCAGCTAATAGACGATCATAAGGCGCATTACCACAACCCGATGCAGGATACAACAAAGTTTATTACGAGACAGCGAGTTTCGGGGTCTCGACGACCCCTTTATCAAGTCTGTGTCACCCAAGTTTAAGTGCAGTTGGGTGTATACTGCCTGGTTTCTTCTAAACATGGCACGTGTCGGTGCTTTGTTTCAATTGTGGATGGAGTTTGTATAGCGGTTTATTGCAGCGTTCTCTCTACAGTCTTGCATGTGGCACATATGGAAGGGACGCGCAGGCTGATATACGTTTTCCGCCAGCAGTATGGCATTAGAGCGGGTGTTTAGTGCGGCGGGGGCGTAGTTAGCCCAAGGAGAAATCGCCTGTCCACCCAAAATGTGGAGAAACTGACCTTTGTGAATGATTAATCAGGCGTGGAGCAGCCAGGATTTTCAAACACCAGTGCCTGATGCATCAGACTAGATCATCCATGTTGCCACACCAACACTTTGACAAAAGAGACCGGTTTCTTCTGGCTACCTCAGCTACTATTTTGATGCTGCCACCCATCTAATGCCACACCTGATGCCAGGTGCTCCTACTGCCAGCCACCATCTTCAGCTGGTACTGGTATTGCCCCCCACCTCTCCACTCTGTCATTGTGCCACTCTGTGGTCTCCTCATGCTGCTGCTGCTACATGAACACTATGTCTCTGGGCCACTCTGTGGTCTCTTCATGCTGCTGCCACATCACCACTTTGTGGTCTCCTCATGCTGCTGCCACCTCAACACTATGTCACTGGGCCACTCTGTGGTCTCCTAATGCTGTTGCCACATCACTACTCTGTGGTCTCCTCGTGCTGCTGCCACCTCCCCACTATGTCACTGGGCCACTCTGTGGTCTCCTCATGCTGCTGCCACATCACTACTCTGTGGCCTCTTCATGCTGCTGCCACCTCAACACTATGTCACTGAGCCACTCTGTGGTCTCCTCATGTTGCTGGAAAAAAGACAATGCAGCAGCACTCTGCAAATACAAATAAAGTACAATAATGCCATAATTATAAAAAACATTCTGGTGCTAATGCTACACTTATTTTGCAAATTTGAGATTCTTGGCAAATACATTTTGTACAAAATTATTTGGGCCTGTCTGCCAAAAGTCAAGGCGATCTCTATAAGACGGGAACCTAACACTAAATCCTACCTGTTATGTGCCATAATGGCCACCATAAAATTCAGGGAGTGCAGGTTCCACATTCATGCTGGGTCCACTCTGCTTTTTACCATTTTTGGTGCCATAACGGCCTCCATTAAATACAGGGATGCAGGTACCAACATGCATGCTGAGCCCACTCTATACCTCTCCTGGTGGCAAATCGCTTTCAATAAATACAATGAGAGCAGGCTACAGCTTTATACTTACTCTAATTAAAATCAACCTTTGGGGCAGACAGGCTAGTCACGGGTGCAAGACCAACAAGAGTCAGCTACATGCAGCTCATGCTGTTGCCACATCACTACTCTATGGTCTCCTCATGCTGCTGCCACCTCCCTACTATGTCACTGGGCCACTCTGTGGTCTCCTCATGCTGCTGCCACCTCCCCACTCTGTCACTGGGCCACTCTGTGGTCTCCTCATGCTGCTGCCACCTCCCCATTCTATCACTGGGCCACTCTGTGGTCTCCTCATGCTGCTGCCACCTCCCCATTCTATCACTGGGCCACTCTGTGGTCTCCTCATGCTGCTGCCACCTCACCATGTCACTGGGCCACTCTGTGGTCTCCTCATGCTGCTGCCACCTCACCATGTCACTGGGCCACTCTGTGGTCTCCTCATGCTGCTGCAACTTCACCACTTTGTGGTCTCCTCATGCTGTCGCTACCTTAAAACTATGTCACTGGGCCTCTCTGAGGTCTCATCATGCTGCTGCCATCTCACCACTATGTCACTGGGCCACTGTGTGGTATCCTCAAACTAAACTAAAGGGGACAAATTAATAAAAACTGCATAAAAGAAAACTGACCAACGCTCACAGTGCAGCTTTCATTTTTCAAGAGCAGAATTAGGTTTAACTACAGGCACCATCCTTTTTGAATCACCCCGTGTGTGTATAATATATATATATAGCCACAAGAAAGTCCTTATAAAGAAGTTGAAAAAATAATAGACGCAGTCGACAAAAAAGAAGCAGCAGCATAGTGTAGTTCTATATTTTACATTATTTTATGTTACATTTTCCGATTTCCTTTACTTCAAGCTGTTAAAGTGTCGGCTGCATGGCTGTCTGCGCCCAAGTATTTTCTGTGATTTATGTAAATGGAATAAATATTTAATCTTGCGCTTAGCATCAGCGGGTACTTAACAAATTGTGAAGACAATGCCTGTTTTCTGCTTATCCCATCAGTCAAATTACTCCTCCCCCCTCCAAGATTGTTCGTCCGCACAGTATATGCCACTTGGCACAGAACTAAGGAAGTAATAATGGCCTCATGAGGCTGACAATGGTTAGATAGATGGAAACAAATCAAACAGATTACAGCGTGAGCACAAGGTCTCCTCTGGTTTACCAAGTGCCATCTGTTACGTTTATACCATTACACAAAGTGACTGTGAAAAGACGAAGCCGTTCTCCGGGAGAGCGCAGCTGTCGTCCCTTCCACCATCCAGTCCAGAGACATATGACCGCATTGGCGGGCCTAATGAGAGTGTCATACTTAATGTACCAGAATACATATTAAAGCCTACAGCATCAAATATGATGGTTACATGCGAGGGATAAAACCACATATACTACTCAATATTTCTACTGTATAACCCAATAAAGAAAAACATACCACTCCAACAAGGTCTAAGGCTACTTTCACACCGGCGTTTTAACTAGATCCGGCAGGGCTCAGCAAAAAACGCTTCCGTTACTGATAATACAACCATCTGCATCCGTTATGATCCGGTTGTATTATCTTTAACCACTTCAACCCCGCTAGCTGAAACCCCCTTAACTTTTTACACTTCTGCACTACACTACTTTCACCGTTTATTGCTCGGTCATGCAACTTACCACCCAAATGAATTTTACCTCCTTTTCTTCTCACTAATAGAGCTTTCATTTGGTGGTATTTCATTGCTGCTGACATTTTTACTTTTTTGTTATTAATCGAAATTTAACGATTTTTTTGCAAAAAAATGACATTTTTCACTTTCAGTTGTACAATTTTGCAAAAAAAACTACATCCATATATACATTTTTCGCTAAAATGTATTATTCTACATGTCATTGATAAAAAAAAAAATGTTTGGGTAAAAAAAAAAAATGGTTTGGGTAAAAGTTATAGCATTTACAAACTATGGTACAAAAATTTGAATTTCCGCTTTTTGAAGCAGCTCTGACTTTCTGAGCACCTGTCATGTTTCCTGAGGTTCTACAATGCCCAGACAGTAGAAAAACCCCACAAATGACCCCATTTCGGAAAGTAGACACCCTAAGGTATTCACTGATGGGCATAGTGAGTTCATAGAACTTTTTATTTTTTGTCACAAGTTAGCGGAAAATTATGATTTTTTTTTTTTCTTACAAAGTCTTATATTCCACTAACTTGTGACAAAAAATAAAAACTTCCATGAACCCACTATGCCCATCACAAAATACCTTGGGGTGTCTTCTTTCCAAAATGGGGTCACTTGTGGGGTAGTTATACTGCCCTGGCATTCTAGGGGCCCAGATGTGTGAGAAGTAGTTTGCAATCAAAATATGTAAAAAATGACCGGTGAAATCCGAAAGGTGCACTTTGTCACCCAAAATGACATCCCAAAACACATTCCCCAACTTCTCCTGAGTACGGCGATACCACATGTGTGACACTTTTTTGCAGCCTAGATGCGCAAAGGTGCCCAAATTCCTTTTAGGAGGGCATTTTTAGACATTTAGATCCCAGACTTCTTCTCACGCTTTAGGGCCCCTAAAAAGCCAGGGCAGTATAAATACCCCACATGTGCCCCACTTTGGAAAGAAGACACCCCAAGGTATTCAATGAGGGGCCTGGCGAGTTCATAAAAATTTATTTTTTTGGCATAAGTTAGCGGAAATTGATTATTTATTTTTTTTTCTCAGAAAGTCTCACTTTCCGCTAACTTGGGACAAAAATTTCAATCTTTCATGGACTCAATATGCCCCTCAGCGAATACCTTGGGGTGTCTTCTTTCCAAAATGGGGTCATTTATGGGGTGTTTGTACTGCCCTGGCATTTGAGGGTCTCCGCAATCATTACATGTATGGCCAGCATTAGGAGTTTCTGCTATTCTCCTTATATTGAGCATACAGGTAATGAGATTTTTTTTTCCGTTCAGCCTCTGGGCTGAAAGAAAAAAAATGAACGGCACAGATTTCTTCATTCGCATCGATCAATGTGGATGAAAAAATCTCTGCCCAAAAAAAAAAAGGAGGGGAAAGGCGTCTGCCAGGACATAGGAGCTCCGTCCAACATCCATACCCACTTAGCCCGTATGCCCTGGCAAACCAGATTTCTCCATTCACATCAATCGATGTGGATGAATAAATCATTGCCGGGATATATATTTTTTTATATACAAAGTGTTTGCCAAAGCATATGAATACCGCCCCCTCAGCTCATATGTCTCGGCAAATGTATCTTTTACTGCAGAGGATAAATCTCGTCTTGCAGCGCCGCATACACCGACTTGTGTGTAATCTGACAGCAGCGCAATGCTTCTGTCAGAATGCACATCAGTGCTGCAGCTAGTCGATCGGTTGGTCCACCTGGAAGGTAAAAAAAAACAAAACAAAAAAGAAAAAACCAGGCCGCAACGCAATAAATTTTATTAACTTTATAATAACTTTAGAACAGAACATATAAACTTTATTTAACTTTTGAAACGGAACTTTTTTGCTTACTGGTGTTTTTTTTTTTTTTTTACGTTTATAGGACAAACCTCTCCTTCCCCATGGGACAATGTGCAAAGCGCAAATCGCCCAAAGATGTGGCGAAGTAAATTATGCACTTTGTCCCAGGTGAAAGGAGAGGTTTGCAGCAGCTCTGTGTGTGAATGGGCCCTAATAGCCCTGTGTGCCTGTCCTGGTGAGATGTGATCCCTATGCTAAGTGTACCTGTGTGTGGTACTTCCAAAAACACTCTCCAAAGCATAGGGCAGGGTGGTCAGGGCAGTCAGGACAGAAATAGCGGGTGTCACGCCTTATTCCACTCCTGCTACAGACACTACATTTTTTTCAGGGTGGCGGTCGGTTTGAGGTACCAGCAACGACACTGGGGAAATGTCGCTCGTGTAGACGGCTAACTACACTGGTCGATGGGGCCACGGAACCTCCTGGAGGTTCGCGATGATCTCTTCCTGAAATTTGAGGAAGGATCCAGTTCTCCCAGTCTTACTGTAGAGAACAAAACTATTATACAGAGCCAATTGAATCAAATATACAGACACCTTCTTATACCAGCGTCTGGTGCGGCGGGACACTAAATACGGAGCCAACATCTGGTCATTGAAGTCCACCCCTCCCATGTGAAGGTTATAGTCGTGGACTGAGAGGGGCTTTTCAATGACACGGGTTGCCCGTTCAATTTGGATTGTCGTGTCTGCGTGAATGGAGGAGAGCATGTAAACGTCACGCTTGTCTCTCCATTTCACCGCGAGCAGTTCTTCGTTACACAAGGCAGCCCTCTCCCCCCTTGCAAGACGGGTAGTAACGAGCCGTTGGGGGAATCCCGCGCGACTAGTTCGCGCGGTGCCACAGGCGCCAATCTGTTCTAGAAACAAATGCCTGAAGAGGGCCACACTTGTGTAGAAATTGTCCACATAAAGATGGTACCCCTTGCCAAATAAGGGTGACACCAAGTCCCAGACTGTCTTCCCACTGCTCCCCAGGGTCCAGGGTCTGATCTTTTCCCTCATAGACCAGAAATTTGTGGGTATAGCCTGTGGCCCTTTCACAGAGCTTATACAATTTGACCCCATACCGGGCGCGCTTGCTTGGGATGTATTGTTTGAAGCCAAGGCGCCCGGTAAAATGTATTAGGGACTCGTCTACGCAGATGTTTTGCTCAGGGGTATACAAATCTGCAAATTTCTGGTTGAAGTGGTCTATGAGGGGCCGAATTTTGTGGAGTCGGTCAAAAGCTGGGTGGCCTCTGGGACAGGAGGTGGTGTTGTCGCTAAAGTGCAGGAAACGCAGGATGGTCTCAAATCGTGTCCTGGACATAGCAGCAGAGAACATGGGCATGTGATGAATTGGGTTCGTGGACCAATATGACCGCAATTCATGCTTTTTAGTTAGTCCCATGTTGAGGAGAAGGCCCAGAAAAATTTTAAATTCGGAAACTTGGACTGGTTTCCACCGGAAAGACTGGGCATAAGAGCTTCCCGGGTTGGCGGATATAAATTGAGTGGCATACCAATTTGTTTCTGCCACGACTAAGTCCAAGAGCTCCGCAGTCAAGAACAGCTAAAAAGATCCTAGGGCCGAACCGATCTGAGCTGTCTCAACCCGAACTCCAGACTGGGCGGTGAAAGGGGGAACTACAGGTGCGGCTGAAGTTGGGGACTGCCAATCAGGGTTTGCCAGCACCTCAGGGATTCTAGGGGCTCTACGGGCACGTCTTTGCGGTGGCTGCGACGGGGTAACTAATGCACGTGCCACCGTACCAGCTTCAACTGCCCTTCTGGTGCTCGCCACTTCACCATGTTGTACGGCAGTTCTGGTACTAGGTCCAGGATGGGCTGCGCTGCTGGTGTATGCCTCACCACATAATCTGACAGCGCCAGCCCCACTCTGCTGCCCTTGAAATGGATCCTGCGCAACCTGTGGTCTAGCGACACGGGGCCGGGTACGCCTGGTGCTATCAGGGACCTCAACCTCCTCGTCCGAACTTTGGGTCAGACTGCCACTGCTTTCTACAGGTTCATATTCTGACCCGCTAGATTCGTCAGATGAGGGTTCCCATTCCTCATCCGACTGGGTCAGAAGCCTGTAGGCCTCTTCAGAAGAATACCCCCTGTTTGACATTTGGGCAACTAAATTTAGGGGTATTCCCTGAGACTACCCAAGAAAAAAAAGCAAGCCTGTCTTACAAATGGGAGGCTAGCGAAGTACCGGAGGCCGCTGCGGTTGATAAAAAATATCAAAACTGATTTTTTTATCGCCGCAGCGCGTGTAAAGTGATTGTGCAGTGATAAAAAAAAATAATATTTTTTGTCACTGCGGTGGGGCGGGCGTGGGTGAACGCACGTGTGGGCGACCGATCAGGCCTGATCAGGCAAACACTGCGTTCTGGGTGGAGGGCGAACTAAGGTGACACTAATACAATTATAGATCTGACTGTGATCAGTTTTGATCACTTACAGATACTATAACAGTACAAATGCTGATTAGCGATACGCTAATCAGCGAATAAGGGACTGCGGTGCGGTGGGCTGGGCGCTAACCGATCGCTAAACTACCTAACCAAGGGGCCTAAACTATCCTAAAACCTAACGGTCAATAACAGTGAAAAAAAAAAAGTGACAGTTAACTTTACACTGATCACTTTTTTCCTTTTCACTAGTGATTGACAGGGGCAAGAAGGGGTGATCAAGGGGTTAATTGGGGTGCTGGGGGGTGATCTGGGGGCTAAGTGTGGTGTTGGTGGGTACTCACAGTGATGTGTGCTGGAACCAACCGACCAAAAGAAGGAGCAGAGGAGCACAGCAGCCATTTAACACATCATATTTACTAAATATGATGTGTTAGCTGGCTTCTGATTCGATTTTTTGAAAATCAACAACCTGCCAGCCACGATCATTGGCTGGCAGGTTGATGACGAACTTGTCTTTTAAATTTTGCCGGCCCGCGATGCGCATGCGCGGGCCGGCTTTGCCCGAAATCTCGCGTCTCGCGAGAGGACGCACCGGCGCGTCCACCCAGAGAAACAGGACCGCCGCAAAGACGCAATCCTGCGTACGGCGGTCCTGAGCAGGTTAAAATACCCAAGACATTTTTCCATTGTGTCAGAGAAAACGGATCTGTCCCCATTGACTTGCATTGAGCGTCATGACGTTTTGTTCCGCATCCCAGGACGGAAAGCAAACTACAACATGTTGCGGTTTTCTCTCCAGTCTGGGAACGCAACTAAACGGAACAGAATGCATTTTGGAGCACTCCGTCCTGTTCAGTTACGATTTGTCCCCATTGACAATGAATGAGGACAAAATGGAAGTTTTTTTTCCGGTATTGAGACCCTAGGATGGATCTCAATACCGGAAAATATTAACGCTAGTGGGAAAGTAGCCTTAGCCCATACTTTGTTTCATTAGGGACTGTATTACGGTTTCAACCCTCGTAACCCAATGCGGTTCTGGGTTGAACTCAATTTGAATTAGCAGACGTCTGGGTGTTGCAGCCATGATATGTCCAGATGGTGTCTTCTCTGGGAGAAAACAAGTGAGGAAGGGCTGGTTATATAATAGGCTCAATTCACACTGCGCTTCCATTCTACTGTGGATACATAGATCAGACTGGGAAAATCTCCTAATGTATTTGCAGACATGACCACAGATTTGAATGGGCAAAAGGCTGACATTTTGCCATACATTTGGCCAGGATACATCAAGATCATTTAGTTTCAGAAGTAATGAAAAGCTTATGCATTAAAACTGTATACAAAAATAAAAAAATGTAAATGCACGACTACACGAGGCGGGCTTGTGGCACCGTGCTGCGATCAAGAAGCGAGCAGCCCAAGCCCTAATTAAACCTCACTGTTTAGCCGGCTGCATTGTTAATGGCCACGCAGCAATTAACAATACAGACTCATTGAAAAGTGCGGTCTTCATTAACTTAATTAGAGCACACTGTGGCTCTAATGGCCATGTGGTCCTCGAACGCAGCACACCTGCATCATGACCATCATCATGACCATGACTCAACCACGCCATGTGGTCGTCCATAAGTTTGGTTGAACCATTTCAAATGTTTCCAGCCATGGATAAAGTCTGCACATGAAGTATTTCTAGCTTTACACACAGTGAAGCATTGACCTTTAATTTGAATCTAGATTTATAAGCCAAAGCCAAAAATGCATCACCTTAGGATTTGTGGTCCACACTGAAAGTCCAGAATAATTCCAAATTGACGTGATGCACAGCATCTGGATGAGGTTTGTTTCCGTCTCATCCACTTCGCCTGTACGGTAAAAGGCTATGGATTTTCAGCGAGCAATTCCGCTGCGGGTTTATCCCACTTACGGCTTCACCTGCACACGTTGCGGAATACATGCGGTTTTTCAGTACTGATTCCCGTGCAGAAAAACTGCAGCGTAATACAGAACCAGCAAAGTGTATGAGATTACATAAATCTCATGTACACCTTGCGGATTTTTTCCGTGCGGAAATTGACCTGCCGTGCGGATTTTCAAATCCACAACACGTCAATTATGTTTGAGGTTTTAGCTGCGGATTTTACCCTTTTCTAATGAACGGTGAGATATGCCGCAAAAGCTGCATCAAATCTGCACCAAAAACAGTTGTTAGAAATTGCTGATTTTGGTGCCGATATGGTGCTGAAACGCACAGAAATCCGTACGGTAACTTGTGCAGATCTTATGTGTGTTCACCCGCACTCGTATGCAGGTGGCTTAAAGTTGAATTCACACATGGCAGATGTATTGTAGAATTTGGGCAACAAATCTGCCGTGTGTCAATGTACCCTAAGACTAGGACCTCCCAGAGAGTTTCGGATGTCTGCAACCTACTGTGCACTGTGCATGACATCAAAGTTCCTCTATAATTGAAAAAGTCAAAGGCTGACTTGCAATGATCACAATACCAACCGTGTCAGAATACTTGTAATTGTTGCATGGCTCTATCCCTAAAAGATAAAACTTAACCCCTAAATGACCAGATATTTTATTTTTATTTTTGTAGTTTTTGCCTCTCCATGGTGCTATTTGAGATTTTATATATATATATATATATATATATATATATATATATATATAACTTTATAATTTATATCAATTTTTTTGCATTGCAAAATTTTGAAAAAGCTAATGTTTACATAGTTTTTTTTACTTTATTGTTTATTCTGTACATATTTCACACCGAATAACCTGTTAAAGGGGTTGTCTGCTTTTTATCATTGATGACCTATCCTCAGGTTAGTACAGCACACTCAGACCTCCACGACCCCAGCAGAATGCATCAGCCGAACCACGACCACAGATCCTCAGCGGTCCACCGAACAGCATAAAACAAAAGGTGACGGCAGCATCTCCAGTGTATTCCTTTTATTGGACAAGCCTCACACAATGCGTGCAATAAAAACCAGACAGCTACGTTTCGGCTACATCCTAGCCTTTATCAAGCCTGATGTAGCTGAAACGTAGCTGTCTGGTTTTTATTGCACGCATTGCGTGAGGCTTGTCCAATAAAAGGAATACACTGGAGATGCTGCGTCACCTTTTGTTTTAAGCTATCTTCAGGTTAGGTCATCAATATCAGATCAGCAGGGGTTCGACACCCGCCACCCCCGCCAATCAGCTGTCTGAAGAGGAGGCAGCGTTTGTACGAGCTCTGCCTTCTCCGCTCTGTTTATCTGCTCACCGCAGAAATTGCAGTGGTGAGCGGTGTAATTACAAGTATGGCGTCCCCATTCACTTCTATGGGACGACTGTCTGTTCAAGTGAATAGGACGGAGTGGTCCAATACAAGTGAATGGGGACGCCATACTTGTAATTACACTGCTGACCACTGAAATTTCTGCGGCGAGCAGGTAAACAGAGCACTCATGCGAGTGCTGCCTTCTCTTCAAACAGCTGATTGCCGGGGTGCCGGGAGTCGGACCCCCGCTGATGTGATATTGATGACCTATCGAGAGGATAGCAAAAAAGGAGGTTAGTCAGCACCTCCCATTGTCTTTTTTTCCTCTATCGTGAGGATAGGTCATCAATAGTAAAAAGTGGACAACCCCTTGTTCAGGTTATTTTGGTTGTGTGGATATCTAATAACTGAAGGATAAAAGACAGTGGGCGGTCATTACCAGGTTAAAAGGGTCGTGCCAAGTATAAAAGTTATGCCCTATCCACAGAATAGGTGAAAAAAAAAAAAAAAAAAAAATAAAATAAAAAAATAGCATTCTGGTGAACAATAAAAATGGACAAACAGAGGCAGACACGTTTCGGAGGTGATCCGCCTCCTTCCATAGGACAGAGGATAATTAAAGGTCTATTGTCATCTGAGACAATGGGGGCATATTGCTCGAATATATCCCCAATGACTGGTAGGTGCGGGTCCCACCGCTGGGACCTGCATCTATATCGAGAACAGAGCAGGGAAAGTGGTGGCTGGAGGACCCTGGGTTTCCCCAGGTCTGGCCACCACCAAGCGCTCTACCCATACAAGTGAATGGGAGCGCACTGCGCATGTATGGCCATTACTCCCATTCACTTCTATGGGCCCGACAGAATTAGCCGAGCCAGCGCTCAGCTATTTTCGTTGACCTCATAGAAATGAATAGAGGGCAGCTGTGCATGCACCACTTTTAGGGCTCCTAGTGATATGCCCCCATTGTCTGAGATGGGAAAACTCCTTTAACAGATGGGAGGGGATAGGACTGCTGGGCAGAGGAAGGAGTGGAGCTTTGGTGCACCTACGATGCCTCATTTGTACATGGAATTAAATTAGGATTTCTCAGCAAAGGGAACCAGAGATTGACAAAAGACAAGAGGCGTCTTACTCAGGTGAGCAAAACCGATCTGGCAGTGTGCTTGCTTGCACAGGGATGATCCTGCTGACAGGCTCCCTTTAAGCGCCAAAGCAATATACTAACAAAGGGAGCCCAGTCTCTGCAGTCAGTCACCCCCGTTACACTTGTCACACACTTTAAAGTCTTTACCTCTGATTATCCTTACATTATTTATCACACTGAATAATTTTATTTGGCAGAGCGGCATAACCCGCACTTTATCTCCAGACTCCTGAACAGCGTCTTCTGAGGAGAAGTAGATTTAACTTGCAAATGATTTCCTTTCCTGTTTGTCTTGGGGAAAATAAAACGTTCCCATCTTGTTTCATTACTGAGTACGTCTTTAAAGCAGCGCACACATATTTATGTGTAATTCCTCTAATCGGACTCAACCTCTATCCATATGCTCTATTAAGATTTATGGACATCATGGACGGGGGGTCCTCTATGAGCTGGAATAGAGAGCTGCTCTGGCCGTCCTTGCACTACTTGGTCGCTCATTTGAATGGCCAGCATGTAATGCTTCATTTTCTCGTACTTTCATCTTGTGCTGGTCATCTAATAACCCTCATCTCTAAATTACTAATAGTTCAAAAACACATTCTTATCAGCAAGATAAAAATTCAGCTATAATGAGTGTTTAGGAGGTTAGAGATACGCTGAGCTGCCTGTAAAAACACAGAGCATACTACTAGAGAATCTCAAGGCTGTACAGAGAAAGTGGTTCAACATTTTTAATAAAGACCAATTTAAAAATGATTTTTAGCTCAAAATGAGTTGGTTGTATGTTGCTATCACTAGGGGGGGGGGGGGGGCAACTACAGTTGGATATCTAAATCTGCATGCACTGAGCTCCCCCTAGTGACAGCCGGAGGTATATAATACATTGTAATGGCGCACTGGGGAAGAAGTTTCCAGCAAGATCCCACAGCAGTCACGTGCCCCGCCACTATTATAGTTACCCCACCGATCCTGAGTTAGGTGCCCTATGAAGCTGGTACAAGCATCGCATTTCACGTTGTGTTATTTATTTCCAGCCGATTTTGAGCTCACTTGGCCGCCTTTGATCTGACATCTTTAAATCTTGCTTGCTTGAAATGAGCGAGAGTAAGGCACAGGATTTGTACATAAAATTGCTCTGTCCCTGTACTAGGATTTATTACATCTGCAATAAGAAAGCTCTATTGACTTCTCTTTCGAGGTGACCTTAGAAAGCTGAGTCTGCTATATGGTGGATTGAGTTTCTATTAAACGCATTCACACAGATATGATCACGATTGCTTTTACTATGTATTCCAGTTACAGACCGTGTCTCTAAGGAGGGTCAACTGCTTAACTGAATCAATAGAAATTTCTGAATATCACATACGAACTTCACTGATTGCATTATTTACATAGCAGCAACATATGCTGCAGCGCTGTACAGAGAAGACACTCAATTCCTGTCTGCCAAGGTAGCCCACAAACTATATTCCATTCATTAAAGGGGTTGTCCGAGTTCAGAGCTGAACCCGGACATACCCATATTTTCAACCCGGCAGCCCCCCTGACTTGAGCATCGGAGCAGTTCATACTCCGATACTCTCCTTTGCCTTGCGCTAGATTGCGCAGGGCAAGGGCTCTTTGTTTACAATCACACACTGCCGGGCGGAAGCTTACGCCTGGCAGTGTGTTCGGTGACGTCACCGGCTGTGATAGGTGTGCTTTAGAGCTGCCCTAGCCGTTTTACTGGCTAGGGCAGCGCTAAAGCCCACCCATCCGTGTCTGTGACATCACCGGGCTTCCTGGCAGCCCCATGGAGAGCCCGGTACGTCACCGGATCTCCAAAAAATGCCTTCGCCCTGCGCGATTTAGCACAGGGCAAAGGAGAGCATCGAAGCATGAACTGCTCCGATGCTCAAGTCAGGGGGGCTGCCTGGGTGAAAATGGGGATATGTCCGGGTTCAGTTCTGAACCCGGACAACCCCTTTAAAAGGGCGTTCAACCTGGATAGGTGATAATTGTTAGATTGGTGGGGATCTGATGGCTGGGACCCTCCCCTCCCAATATCGTTTCATTGAAACTGTGGAGTGATTGTGTAGCAAGGTTTATTTCAGTTGGTTCTTTCCCTTTAAATCCTTGTAATGTAGTTGGCTAGTGGTACTGTTCCTGACATCTGAAGTAACTATACATGTTGGGAACTGTTTGATAGGGAGTCGATTTGTTCATGGCTTTGTTGACTGTTACTTACTTTACTCTGTATGTTATCTTTTGTATATATCTTTTATCATAGTTTAGTAAACATTTTATGCAACTAAGTTCTGTTAAGCCTATGTATTCCCGGGTCTCAGAATTCATGGTAATACAGTTATGGAAACAGCCAAGTGGAGTTTGAATGGAGTGGCAGAGTGCATGCTTATTGATTCTCGCCAGGGCGGCTAGACTGGGTCACCTGTGTTATTCCAGCGGTTGGACTACCACTGATATGTGTGTGGTTGGAATACCCCTTTAAGTTCTCTACAGTCCTGCAATAGCCTAAACTTTAGGCTACGTCTACACGACGACATTTGTCGCGCAACATTTTGTTGCACTAATGTCGCGCGACAATTTTTATAATGGCAGTCTATGGTGTCGCACTGCAACATGCTGCGACTGCGACGCAACAGTCGCAGAAAATCCATTTGAGATGGATTTTCTGCGACTGTTGCGTCGTAGTATGTTGCAGTGCGACACCATAGACTGCCATTATAAAAATTGTCGCGCGACATTAGTGCAACAAAATGTTGCGCTACAAATGTTGCAGTGTAGTTGTGCCCTATCTGTCGCGCGACAAATGTCGTCGTGTAGTAGTAGCCTTACGTCTATATCCACAGTAGGACAATAGGTATCCTAGCGAGAAGACTCCCTATTGAAGGGAAAATGTACATATACTGATCAATGTGGCTTCACATGTAAATTGTGTCTATAAGGCTACTTTCACACTAGCGTTCTTACTGGATCCGGCAGGGTTTAGCAAAAACGCTTCCGTTACTGATAATACAACCATCTGCATCCGTTATGAACGGATCCGGTTGTATTATCTTTAACATGGCCAAGACAGATCAGTCATGAACTCCATTAAAAGTCAATGGGGGACGGATCCATTTTCCATTGTGTCAGATTGTGTCAGAGAAAACGGATCTGTCCCCATTGACTTGCATTGTGGGTCATGACGGATCCGTCTTGCTCTGCATCCCAGGACGTAAAGCAAACTAAAGCATGCTGCGGTTTGCTCTCCGGTATGGGAATGGAACGGAATGCATTTTGAAGCATTCCGTTCTGTTCAGTTTTGTCCAAATTGACAATGAATGGGACAAAACTTTATTTATTTATTTTCCGGTATTGAGACCCTATGACGGATCTCAATAGCGGAAAATATTAACGCTAGTGTGAAAGAAGCCTTAGTGTGTCAATTAGGCACACAGGTAGTGCTGTGGGAATGAGAGGAGGACACCCAAGAATGGACCTGGAAAGGCTGCAGAGGACGCTAGATGATTTGAGAAGCCAAGCAAGTGTGGCCTACTTGATGGTCAGAGTCTAAGGCGTCAGACAATGACAATCTGTGCTTGTGCAACACGCCAGACCTGCAGGGTATGACGAAGTGAGGTCACAGTTATGGGCAATCGAGGGTACTCACTATATTTGCGGAACCCTGGGCAGGCGCGTGGCAGTGAAGGAGAGGTAGACACAGTTCCTCTGGGGCACGCTCTGTAGATAGGGACCAGGCCTGATGGTAGTTGAGGTGCCCTGGATGTTACAGATATTTTGTGTGCCTGGGGCAAGGTCCCTGTGGTAATTCGTGACGCCAGTGCCTTTGGCCGGTGGCACGCCGGTTGGTGGTTGGAAAGATGAAGGTACACAAGTATGCAGTGAACCAAACATAAACTTTACTGAACAATCCAACTTTGTACAGCAGGGAGTAGCACAGTCTCTGTATTATTACAGTTCCACAAGAAGGGGCTTATTCACAAATATGGCAGGCAATAGTCATGCAAGTTACACTGAGGGTAAATTCCACAAGCGCTCAGCAGCAGGTTGTACTTTGACACTGTCCTTTCTAGAACTCCTACTCTGGCTTGATATCTCCCAAGGCCCGGATGCCTAAAAGGGTGGCTTATATCCTTGGTTATCTCCTTCCTCAGGTATTATACTGCTTGCAATGGTTTCTAAGTTCCTCTGCCTATCAGGGGCACTTGGCTTACCCTGGGACGCCTCCTCCCATCAGGTGGATACTGTCGGTTTCTCCCAGGAGGTTGAATCCTGCAACTGGGGTATCTCTTCAGAGCTAACTTAGGCTCTCTTGTTCTTCAGGCAAGCTGGAGCTTCTCAACAGCCTCCTGGACATCACTAGCAGCCTGGGCTATCCAGCTGCATGTCAGGAGCAGGCTTCTTAACCTGTGTCTTCTCAGACTCCTGGCTCTGCACTCACTCTCCCTGTCTGGGCCTGGACATTTATACTAGGGGCTCCCTATCTCCCTCTAGTGTCTGGGATGTCTAACTACACCCAACTAGGCCTGCTGCTGCATTAGACAGGGGTACATTGCATATAACAACACATTAAAACATACATTAAATGCAGAATTAAATATGACATTTCTGTTCCTTGTGAGTAGGAGTAACGCGCACACCAATTGACCCTTGTGTAGTGCCCACCCATACCTAGTGGGACACTACATACCCCCACGCTATAACGTTGCCCGTCCTCGGCGCAACATGGAGGGTCCCTGCACAGCTGGATACTGCACCTGTAATGAGGACAATAAAGCAAAGCAGAAAAACACATCTACATTTGCAAAATATACATTATATGTATACATATATTAGGCAGTTCCACTGGAATAGGAGCAAGTAATGGTGAAAAGGGGCGTCGTTCTCTTCTCTCAGGATAAAACAATGGGAACAGGGGCGCTGACCTGGCACAGCGTATCAATAAACCAGGATAGTCCATATAATACTTTTTAAGTGCAAATTGTCCATGGAAAATGTAAACATTAAATAACAGTTCTTTGGAGGCTCAAAGCATTTAAAATGAGTCCGTACCCAGTTTCTTTTCTTTTTGTTCATTCCACAGCTAAGTAGAGATATAAGACCTTTAGGAATCATAGCAAGAATCACAGAGGCTCGCACGAGGTGGAGTCCATCTCTGGGCACAATACTTTAAAATAGTAGCAAAATCTCAGAGGCTCATGTGCATTTGAGTCTATTCCCTGGGCCCAATTCCTTTAAATTCCAGTTGCATAATAAAATGACAGCACATAAAATAGTCCACATTATTTAAATGGCATACACATAGAAATAAGTGCTGTAATACCCTTAATCAACCTGAAAAGGGGGTTAAAGGGTTAAGAGGTGCAACATGAAAACAGGCACAACTGGGTTTTCACTCTGAGAAAGCAGGCAGGAGGTCCTGTAAACAAGATGGCCTTGCTGCACGTGGTATTTTCAGTGGCTCACCGCCTCCACTGAGCCGTGGGTAACTGGCAGCAGCAACAGAGGGCCAAAACAACGAAGGACTCCTGTCCTGAAAGGGTTAACTCTTCTTTAGGATCCCTTGGCAAATAAAGCAAAACATCAAGGGCCTAGCAGGCCAATTCACAGGGGCATATCATATTCACTTTGCATTTCAGTGGTGCTCCCTGGCTCCATTTGTATATTGGGCCTGTACTGAGGTTCAATCGATGGATGTGCCCACAACACAGTATTGGGGGGCAACTGCAGCATAAACGGACCCCTAATAGGTATAGGCCCCCTAGGCCTAGGGGTTATCAAAGTCGCTGACCTCACCGGAGCAGGCATAACAATCGTGGGCTGCTGCACTGGCCTGGGTACCGCTGCTGCAAGCGGTCCGGTGGGTCCTTGGACGACTGGCTCTGTGCGCCGGTGCACAGCATATGAGGATCCCACCGCGGGTGCCGGTACTAAGCAGGGACGACTGGCAGGGACAGGTACTCTCACCTTTGGCCCGGAGACGTCCGGGTCCTTACGTTGTAGGCCAGGTGGAGTCCGGATCCTGGCGGTGGCAAGCTGGCGTAGCTCCCGCAGTTTCAGCTCCAGCCGCACGATCTGGTCGTCCAGGCTTTCGGAGTCGGGATCGCTGGTCTCCGCTGTCGTTGTCGGCACTAGGGCGGTGGGTGGTTCGTCCTGCGCAGCCGCTGCAGGCTCAGGTGAGGCGTCCGCTTTCCTCCCTCTGCGGATATTCTCCAGGGCAGCTTTAAATCTCTCTGCATCCTGAAGCTCACGGACAGTTTTCTCCCTGCGAGGCAACTCAGGTGAGGGCCATGGGCTAACCCTCTTCTCTACCACTGTCGGCTGCCAGAACACATTTGGGCCAATGAAAGAGCCCCGTTCTTGGAAGGCGTGATGGGCCGGTCCTGGAGAGCATTCAGATTCACGCTCGCAGCCAGGGTTGTCCTCCGGAGAGCGCACAGACTCACGCTCGCAGCCAGAGTAGTCCTCATCAAAGTCCCAGTCCTCTGTCTTCTTCTTAGGACAGGACACAGCAGTGGCGTAGGGGCCTCGCAGGCCCTCAGCAGGGGTAAATTCAACCTCCTCTCCCTCGCGGAGGTTGTGTAGACGTTCTGGGAGGTAACTCCACTTGACGGACCTCCTGTTGACATATAAATCTCGTCCAGTCAGGTAGTCTTTAATGAAACCGAAGCCTCGGTCCTTGTCAAAGGCCACAACCAACCCCCTTCTCCTTTCCAGGCGGGGTTGTGTGTCGGTGTGGCACTCGTGAACGGTCTTTGCCAGTTCTTCATAGTATATCTTAGTTTTGGTTGTCTTCTTTATGGCGGCCTCCCGGATCTCTGCCATCAATGCGGACCACTTGAACGAGGGCTGGAAGAAGTCTCTCCAGGAGCCATAGTAGGTCTCCGGTTGCGTCCTCGGTGGCGGGCAGGCGGGTCTCTCCGGTCCCGGAGAGTAGGCCGGTGGAGCGTCCTCTTGCTCAACACCAGTCATATTCATGGTTAATAAGTCAGGCGCGGACATATCAGCAGAAAAGTCCTCACTCCTCAACATGCTCGATCCTTCTCTGGAGAGCGACAGGGTGGCGCCAATAAGTTCAGACAGATCCTCCCATTGCACTGGGAGGCCGCCCCCCAGGTACTCCAGTATGGGAGAGGCGGAGTCCATCACAGCAGACATGCAAATGTCCAGACAGGGCGGTGGCGCCAGCATACAGCCTTCCCGCACTTTTAGCAGAAGGCGCCAATTTTTACCGCCAATTTAAGATGAAGATGACGCAGCAAACAATTTCAAGCAAGCTCAGCGGCCATCTTTGAGCAAAATAGCTGTCTATTCATTGACAGCAAGCGGTGGCTTAAACAAGTAGAAAACAGTCCATACAATGCTATTTTCACACCGCAATCAGTACAGTTCACTTTGGCCCAGCAATTTTCAATAAAACAATTGGGGCATGTCACTTTAAGATAACTTTTAGCACACAGTTTTTAAATCCGCTATGGCGCAGGAATATTCGTATCCTGTTCGTGACGCCAATTTATGCAACACGCCAGACCTGCAGGGTATGACGAAGTGAGGTCACAGTTATGGGCAATCGAGGGTACTCACTATATTTGCGGAACCCTGGGCAGGCGCGTGGCAGTGAAGGAGAGGTAGACACAGTTCCTCTGGGGCACGCTCTGTAGATAGGGACCAGGCCTGATGGTAGTTGAGGTGCCCTGGATGTTACAGATATTTTGTGTGCCTGGGGCAAGGTCCCTGTGGTAATTCGTGACGCCAGTGCCTTTGGCCGGTGGCACGCCGGTTGGTGGTTGGAATGATGAAGGTACACAAGTATGCAGTGAACCAAACATAAACTTTACTGAACAATCCAACTTTGTACAGCAGGGAGTAGCACAGTCTCTGTATTATTACAGTTCCACAAGAAGGGGCTTATTCACAAATATGGCAGGCAATAGTCATGCAAGTTACACTGAGGGTAAATTCCACAAGCACTCAGCAGCAGGTTGTACTTTGACACTGTCCTTTCTAGAACTCCTACTCTGGCTTGATATCTCCCAAGGCCCGGATGCCTAAAAGGGTGGCTTATATCCTTGGTTATCTCCTTCCTCAGGTATTATACTGCTTGCAATGGTTTCTAAGTTCCTCTGCCTATCAGGGGCACTTGGCTTACCCTGGGACGCCTCCTCCCATCAGGTGGATACTGTCGGTTTCTCCCAGGAGGTTGAATCCTGCAACTGGGGTATCTCTTCAGAGCTAACTTAGGCTCTCTTGTTCTTCAGGCAAGCTGGAGCTTCTCAACAGCCTCCTGGACATCACTAGCAGCCTGGGCTATCCAGCTGCATGTCAGGAGCAGGCTTCTTAACCTGTGTCTTCTCAGACTCCTGGCTCTGCACTCACTCTCCCTGTCTGGGCCTGGACATTTATACTAGGGGCTCCCTATCTCCCTCTAGTGTCTGGGATGTCTAACTACACCCAACTAGGCCTGCTGCTGCATTAGACAGGGGTACATTGCATATAACAACACATTAAAACATACATTAAATGCAGAATTAAATATGACATTTCTGTTCCTTGTGAGTAGGAGTAACGCGCACACCAATTGACCCTTGTGTAGTGCCCACCCATACCTAGTGGGACACTACACTTGCAGACTGTATATCAGTATTTTTTTGCAGTTTGGAAAGAAACCAGAAAACACCCAGATGACTGTAAGGAGAGCATGCAAATTTGGAGACTCGATGCAGACGTTCATAACAATAATAATCGCTGTATTGTGCCACTATATTCTGCAGTGCTTTACAATTCAGAGGGTTTATGTACAAAAAAATATAAATCACAAAATTACAGGGCAATAAACAACTAAAACACTAGGAGTGAGTGCCCTGCTTGCAATCTATAAGGGAATGGGGGTGAGATAAAAGATAAAGTTGATTGTTTCATAAAGCGGTCCAGCCACCTATGAGTTGTGCAGGCCGAGCTGCATGAGCTAGTGCATTAGGTGTGGGGATTACTGTCAGAAGACTGTGTTCAGTTCAGAATAATTGGGGGGGGAGGGTAAACGGGGAACAGTCAGTTTAGCAAACATTATGAGCCTCCCTGAAAAGTTGTGTTTTTAAGGCACATTTGAAGCTAAGTAGGTTGAGAATGAACTCAATTGTTGCGGAAGTGCATTCCAGAAAGGTCTTGAAGACAGGAGTGAGAGGATGTAAATCTTAGATCATTAGCAGAACGGAGAGCGCAAATAGGATAGTAGACAGAGAAGAGGAGGATATTACGGAGGTGCAGCGCTGTGGAGAGCTTTGTAGGTGAGGAGTTTGAACTCCATTCTGTGGTGGATGGACAATCAGTGAAGGGAATGGCACAGGCAGGAGGCATCGGTGTAGCGGGCGGACAGATAGGTGAGCCTGGCTGCAGCATTTAGGACAGACTGAAGAGGGTGGGGGGGGGGTTGTTTGGTGAGGGGAAGCCGAATAAGTAATGAATTACAGTAGCCAAGACGAGAATGAATCAAAGCAACAAGAGCTTTGGCCGTTTCCACCGTGAGAAAAGGGAGGATTCTGGAGATGTTCTTGAGGTGTAGACGACAGGAGCGTGCACGTGATTGAATATGGGAACAAAGGAAAGATCTGAGTGAAACATAACCCAAAGATAGTGGGCATGCTTCCCAGGAGCTACAATAATACCGCAGACCAAAATTGAAATATCAACTTCAGGTGGGTTAGTAGATTGGGGGAAAGATGAGAAGTTCAATTTTTGAGAGGTTCCGTTTCAGATGGAAGGAGGACATGATGTTAGAGACAGCTGCCAGACAGTAACGGGTGTTTTGTAGTAAAGCAGGGGTGATGTCAGGGGATGAAGTGTATAGTTGGGAGTCATCAGCATAGAGATGGTACTGAAAAACAAATCTACTGATAGTCGGTCCGATGGAGGCTTTGTAGAGAGACAAGAGGACCTAGAACTGAACCCTGAGGAACCCCCACATCAAGGAGGATGAGGAGAAGTAGTAGTGCCACCAAATGATGCACTAAAGGAGCAGCCAGAGAGATAGGAAGGGGAGAGAGCAGTGTCCTTAAAGGGGTCGTCTCACTTCAGTAAGTGGCATTTATCATGTAGAGAAAGTTAATACAAGGCACTTACTAATGTATTGCGATTATCCATATTGCTTCCTTTACTGGCTGGATTCATTTTTCCATCACACTAGACACTGCTCGTTTCCATGGTTAAGACCACCCTGAAGTCCAGCAGTGGTACACTATAGGCAAAAAGCTCCAGCCTCTTGGCAGCGCACATAGGCTAGTGCTTTTTTCTATAGTCTGCACGCACGACCACCACTGATGGATTGCATCACACATGGTCTGTGTCTGGTATTGCAGCTCGGCGTCATTAAAGTGTGTGAACAGGTGCGGTGCCGTTTGTGGAAGAGAGTAGCCACGCATATTATAATCCTGTATAACCCCTTAAGAGATATATATTTGAGAACTGCATCATCTTATACCTAATGTACAGATGTTACCGGAGATGCTCCCTTTATAGATGGCGAAATAAAATAAAAAAGCAGATGAAACAATATGGCCTCTCACACCATGGCGGCTCACAGACAGCCATAATACAGGTACTTTTTGTGAGCTGGTATAACAGACGCAGCACCTGGACCTCATGCAGGTTATTAAAAACGCAGCAGTTCGGGCGCACTTACTGCTAACATTCGTGAGCTCTGGGTGTAGCATCTGCAATACGAGTCCAAAAAGACCCATTGTATTACGGGAGTCTGAACGCGGCCTTAGGGCTGATGCACATAGCCGTGTCATGGATGCACGTTGAACAGATTTACACCGCAGCCTCCACAGGAGACACACAGGTTGGGGGGATTTTTTTGAGCTCTCACACATTTCACAGCAGCATGCCATATAACGGAGATAAATTCCACAAGGAGGCACTAGACGCCGGACTCAATCTATACATGAGATGGTTCAGGGGGGTTTACAGAGAAGATCTACAGCTGGCCACATCAAATGAATAGTCAGCCATGTAACGGATGGACAGATGAGATCCACCAGAATGGGAGCCACTGTCATAAAGTGATTCTCCAATCTGGCTCCTAAATGGGGGATGGAATCCTTATTTATTGAAGGAGTTTTCTAGGATTTTCCAACTGATGACCTATTTTCGGACAGGTTATCAATATCAGATGGGTGGGGATGTTTTCATTAGCTGTGGCAGCATAACCAGCCTCTGGAACTACACAGCACCATAGTGGCCATGAGCTGCCCCCACACTACACATTGCAGAAATGCGGGGAGGAAGACCCTTGTCTATAGCCTAAAGATAGGTCACCAATAGTTAAAGGGGTTATCCTGAAAATAATATTGATGTCCTATACTTAGGATAGGTCATCAATATCAGATTGGCGGGGATCCGACACCCGGGACCCCTGTCGATCTGCTGTTAGAAGAGGCCGGCGCTCCGTGAGGATAGGTCATCGTTATCATTTCCTGGATAATCCCTTTAAAGGGGTTGTGCCATAAACTACTTTCACTCTAAAGTTTACTTTGACCAATTACTCTAACTCCCATTCCTTCTTGGTTAATTGTTTCATAAGTACCTCATTTGCAGTTTTCTCTCCCCCCCCCCCCCCCCTGTTTGAATCCTACTTCCTGGTTTGTCATGTGTCTGCTATCCCATCATACCTCAGGGCAGTGAGATGTGTCCTGACATCAGCAGATCACGTGACACTAACTACGCCCCTCATTCTTAAAGGGAGTCTGTCACCACATTTCAGCATATTAGACCGATCAAATAGGGTTATATGATCCACCCAGAACTTAAAAACGGTACCTTTGTTGTAGAAAACAGACTTTTCTTTTAGCCGAAAATGAACTTATAAGGTTATGTTATCGAGCCCTCTCAAGTGCCCAGGGCGGTGTCTCAATCCTCGGAGCCCCAGGCAGCACCTCCTAAACTGCTCATAACCCCGCCCGTTTACTCCCCTCCCCTGTCCTCTTCCACTGCAGCTGTGCGGTCCAAATCGTAGCGGGCGCATGCGCAATGCGATGCCCGCTCCTGGCAGGGCATCGCAATACCTACTGCGCCCGCTACGATTTGGACCGCACAGCCGCAGTGGAAAAGGACAGGGGAGGGGAGTAAACGGGCATTAATAATCCGTGAAACAAGGATGCAACACGGATGGCATCCGTGGTTTTCGCAGACCCATAGACAATAATGGGTGTGATGGATCCGTGAACACGGACAAAATAGAGCATGCATCCGTGCTAAAAACACGGACCCACAGACCATGCTAAAACACTGCTGTCTGAATACAAACATTAAAATGAATGGGGACGTGTGCTGTCCGTGGAGAACACATATAGCACACGTCCGTGAAACACTGACGTGTGAATGAGGCTTTACCAATGAGGCTTCCTACGTCCTACATTATAAGGCCCCAACGCAGGACGTAACCAACAGCAATTGACTATTGGAACGGATTTGCCTAGGGTGCAATGGGGGGCTAATAACTTTTGAAAATGGCAGTTCTGATAAACACTGGTATTTGGGGAAAGTGATATAACAGCGATATCTGTTGGGTGAGATACATTCATAATAGTGGCACAACCCCTTTAACCACTTCCAGACCGGGACATTTACCCCCTTCCTGACCAGGCCTAATTTAGCAAATCTGACATGTGTCACTTTATGTGGTAATAACTTTGGAACGCTTTTACTTATCCAAGTCATTCAGAGAATGTTTTCTCGTGACACATTGTACTTCATGTTAATGGTAAATTTGAGTCAATATGTTTTAACTTAACATGTTTTAACTCAACATAAAAATTCACAGTTTTCTAAATTTGAATCTCTCTGCTTTAAAGACAGTGATAGTGATGCCTCATAAAATATTCATTAATTAACATTTCCCATATATCTACTTGTTGTTTTTTTTAGGACGTTAGAAGGTTTAGAATTTTTGAAGCAATTTTTGAAATTAAGAAAATTTTGGGCAGATTTGCCATTTTAATCCATTTTTTCTTTAACACATTGAGGGTTAATAGCCAAACAAAACTTAATATTTATTACCCTGATTCTGCGGTTTACATAAACACCCTACATGTGGTCATAAACTGTGGTAAAGGCACACGGCAGGGCGCAGAAGAAAAGGAGCGCCATATGGTTTTTGGAAGACAGATTTTGCTGAACTGGTTTTTAGATGCCATGTTCCATTTGAAGCCTCCCTGATGCACCCTTACAGTACAAATTCTGAAAAAGTGACCCCATTTTGGAAACTAGGGGATAAGGTGCCAGTTTAATTTGTACTATTTTGGGGTACATATAATTTTTAATTGCTCTATATTACGTGTTTTGGCACTGTTTTTATTTTTTACAACATTGATCTGACAGCGTAGATCATGTGGTATTTTTATAGAGAAGGTTATTACGGACACAATGATATCAAATGTCTACTTTCTTTGTTTGTTTGTTTCAGTTTTACATAATAAAGCATTTTTGAAAAAAAAATATGTTTTTGTGTCTCGTCTTGTGCAGGGGCTCGTTTTTTGCAGGAAAAGTTGATGTTTTTATGGCTACACAATAATAGCATTTTTTAAACCAATAAAATGATGTTTTAGTGTCTCCATAGTTCAAAGTATTTTTTTTGACCGATTGTCTTAGTTAGGGTCTCATTTTTTGCAGGATGAGGTAATGGTTTGATTTGTACTATTTTGGTGGGCATACGCCTTTTTGATTGTTTGGTGTTGCACTTTATGTGATGTTAGGTGACAAAAAATGGCTTTTTCTGCACTGTTTTATATATTTTTTTTTTACGGTGTTCACCTGAGGGGTTAGGTCATGTGATATTTATATAGAGCAGGTTGTTACAGACGTGGCAATATCTTATATGTCTACTTTTTATTTATTTATTTTACTGTAACACAATAATAACAGTTTTGAAGCAAAAATAAAAATCATATTTTAGTGTCTCCATTGTCTGAGTCATAGTTTTCTTTGTTTTTTGACCGATTGTCTTAGGTAGGATCTTATTTTTTGCGGAATGAGGTGACAGTTTGATCGGTACTATTTTGGGGGCATAAGCCTTTTTGGTCGCTTGGTGTTGCAATTTTTGTAATGTAAGGTGACAAAAAATTGCTTTTTTTGCAGTTTTTTTTTTACGGTGTTCCCCTAAGGCAGGCATGTCCAAACTGCGGCCCTCCAGCTGTTGCAAAACTACAACTCCCAGCATGCCATAATAGCTGTAAGCTATCCAGGCATGCTGGGAGTTGTAGTTTTGCAACAGCTGGAGGGCCGCAGTTTGGACATGCCTGCCCTAAGGCGTTAGATCATGTGATATATTTATAGAGCTGGTTGTTATGGATGCGGCGATACCTAATATGCATACTTTTTTTTATTTATTTCACTTTAACACAATAATAGCACTTTTGAAACAAAGCATTTTGTTTTAATTTCTCCATGTTCTGAGAGCTATAGTTTTTAAGTTTTTTTGTGATTTTCTTATGTAGGGGCTCATTTTTTACGAGATAAAATGATGGTTTTATTGGTACCATTTTGTGGGACATTCGCCTTTTTGATCACTTGGTGTTGCACTTTTTGTGATGTAAGGTGACAAAAATGGCTTTCTTTGACACAGTTTAAATTTTTTTTTTTATGGTGTTTATCGGACAGGGTGGATCATGTCATATATTTATAGAGCCTGCCATCACGGACGCGGCAATACTCAAAATGTCAATTTTATTTTATTTTTTCTATTTTTTAATTTTTCGTTAATTACTTAAAACACTTTATTTTTTATTTTTTTTATTTTACACTTTGCGTTCCAGATAAGGTCATACAAGACCTCTGGGGGACATTTAACTTCACATTTTTTTTTTTTCACTATTGATTTCTCCTGTAACTGGGGCTGACATAGTAGCCCCAGTTACAGGGGAAATACACCCCCCAGAGAAGCTGTACAGCAGAATACAGCGCTGTACAGCCTCAATGCAGGGTTGATCGAGGACTGTGGAAGACCAGTCAGCTCCTGCACTCTCCGGCCCCGGCGGTCACATGACCACCGGGCCGGGCCGGGCCAGGAAGCGCCTAGCGCTTCTTGATCTGTATAGACAGTGCTTGTTGAGCGCTGTGTATACAGCGATCTATAAGGCAGGGTCCCTGCCTTCTCTCTGGGTTGCCCTGCTGTCACTGACAACGGGCCCCCGTTTGGCAGCTGCACGATTAGAATGCAGCTGCCATCTCTGAATGGACATTCCAGAACGTCCATTCAGAGATAAACATCCACCCATAGGACGTTTATAGTCAATGGGCGGTCGTTAAGTGATTAAAGAAGCACTCCCACAAAAATGTTTATTCTCTGATCTGTTAGAAAGGTACATCTTGTAAACTGTAGTGAAGGTAATCTTCTTACCAGTGACTGTATTTGTGAGTTATAACCTCCCTTCTAATCTTCAGTCTTGTCATGTGACCAGCACTTGTAACGCTACCAAACCACAGGGGAAACACGTGACGCTCACGGTGGACCGATGGGTGCAACAGTTCATGGCGTACAGTGGATGGGAAAACAACACGAAATCCTCCGGGGCACTCTCTCCTGCAGGGAACACCAGCCAGATGTTGGTTGAGGTGCCCTTGATGGTAATTGGTGTTTAAGGTGCCTTGGTGGCTGGGCCCCTGGTTCGTGACACCAGCACCGTAAGGTGCAAATGTTGAGTGTAGTAGAAAGGATTAGTCAGTTGTAAACCAGTTGAACATTTACTGAAAATCAATAGTCTCTGGACAGTTGGTACAGTTCATCAATGGACAGCTTTTTGTATAGCATAAGTAATAATGAGTTCAATTGTAATCCTATTATCAGGTAGTGGCAGTTGCCAATGGAGGGATTCTTCTACTGCTGATACTCTACAGGCAAACTGAAAATTTACTTTAAGCTCCAACTGTAGCACTCTGGTACTGGATATGATATTTGCTTACTTTATATTTTGAGTTATCCAATAAGGGCGTTCCCCTCGCGGCAGGCAAACACTTCTGCTTCATTATTTGCAGGATACTCTATCATAGAATTCAAGGTCCACTATATCCCGGAAGGCTTTGTAGTGGTAAAGACAACTTTGCGCATGAATTGTCTATTCGTGTCCTGGCACTCGGAAACTTGCTCTCAGGCACGCTAATGAGGTCCATAGGCTAGATCCAGCAGTAACCCTCACTTAGTCTCTCCCCATATCCAGACATAGACTTACTTGTCTGTGCTAAGCTGCTGTAGATAAATGTTAGGTGTACTTTTAGCCTGGACATGACCAAGGGGTAGAAATAGTAGACTACATGGTGGATGATGGCTGCTCCTCTCCACCATGAACTTGCTTCTTCTCCTCTCACTAACTACTAACTTCCTGTTCTCCTCTAAGCTAGACACACCCCAGCTATATATAGTGTGGTGCCAGCACCACCTAGGGGCGAATGGGTGAAATAACATTGCCAGCCAGATAATAGGAAATACCATACATTGCAATTCAGATGTTTAAAGTGTCCCATTTAAACACTGATGTGGGGCGCTGCACACTCTGATCTCCAACTGACACAGGACAGGAAATCTGTTACTTCTCTGCTCATTCCTATGAGACTGACATTGAGGCTTCCATAGGAATACATACAGAAACTGGCCTCCTGTCCACGCCTAAGATGCTGTGTTATTTGGAAAGTCAGTGTTGGTCACATGACACAGCTGAGGATCAGAAGGGAGGGCATAACTCACAAATACAGACACTGGTAAGGCAAGTGTTTAGCAGATCTTCCGGGTTGGACAGGGGATTGACACTGGGATTTTTAAACCTTTCATTGATACATTCCTTGGGTGCAGTGATATTTTTCTTTAATGAATGACTCTTCAAATGTCTTTCAATGCTGCGCCTGATACTGATCACATCCCATGTTACAACAGACTTCTGATAGGCTATTCATTAAGTTTCTGTATTTTGAAAATGCTAATAAGGCTCCATCCACACGACCGTAAGTGTTTTGCGGTCTGCAAATAGCAGATAACAGCAGTGGACGTTCTTCATTTTGCGGCCCGCGCTATATCGAAAATGCCTATTCTTGTCCGCAATTGCGAACAAGAATAGGACACGCTCTATATTTTTGCGGGGCCGTGGAACGGAACCATGGATGCGGACAGCACACGGTGTGATGCACCCTAAACAACTATTTAAAAAACAAATACAGTCACTGGTAAGAAGATTACCTTCACTGATGTATAATGTGCTATATACGATTATCAGCTCGGTCAGAATACTTCTGTGCCCGTCAATCCCATAGGAACCCGGGTTTAATAGTGACACGTCACACATCCTCCACCAAACGTCTCAGCTTGGCTGCAATCTTTGTGACAACTAATGTTCTTCCTTCTTGCTGCCTCACAGTCGGGGACGTCAGGTGTATTTAAGAAAGCCGCGGCAGGCTGACGGTGATTGCCGTTTCCAGCCACTTCAATGTGCAAACCACAGCCGAGTATCCTTGAAGCTTCACGTCTACTATAAATCACCTCCATTCATCATCGTAATTACTTAGAAACCACTGTCTGATAATTAGTTCTGCATATAATTCATTTTACATTAATTACAGGAGACACCTCTTTTAATAACTGTTGCTGTGTGACAGTCGCTGCCTACAAGCTGAGAAAACTGAATGAACCATCAATGTACCAAGCAGCTGCGAGGTCCTGCAGGTGCACAGCAGAAATAAAAGGCTAATAGTCATATTGAGATATCTCTACCAGCTCCTACATAATTCATTCAACTCGAAAGTCTACTCCGACGTATGGCTGGAGCCCAAAACTGAAACAATGCAAATGATAAAAACTGTATGCAAGAAGGTCTTATCAAAAACAGACCAAAATAATAAATCTTAGCCCCCAATCGGATCCATAAATCAAGGCTAGATTCTGTTTGTTCAGGGAAACCCCGTTAGAGCTAGTTTTCATGAATGGTCTCAATTAGGCTGGTGTCGAACACTGCTTTCTGCCAGAAGTGGATCCAGCAGGAAGGAGAAGCAGAAGTCCTTCCTTTATGTTTCTCATACGGCGATAGAATAAGGGGTTTAACTTTCAAAAATTTTGCTTTTCTAAACCAATCAATAATTTGCTGCAAATATTTCAGTTTGCATCACAGGATAAAAAAAAAGTGGGAATTTTTGCTCTGGCTAGTTGCACACTGATTAACCTCATTGAGTGGGGCAAATTTCCAAGTGGACCAGAGCAGCTGCAAATCCACAGCAAAAATCTGAGGGTCGGATTTTGATTTTTGACGCAGATTAAGTTGTGGATTTTTGTAACTGCACACACTATTTATCCGGATGCTGTATACATTATATATCTGGACACTGCACACACTATCCGGATGCTGTATACATTATATATCTGGACACTGCACACACTATCTGGATGCTGTATACATCATATAGATGGACACTGCACACTATCTGGATGCTGTAAACATTATATATCTGGACACTGCACACACTATCTGGATGCTGTATACATTATATATCTGGACACTGCACACACTATCTGGATGCTGCATACATTATATATCTGGACACTGCACACATTATCTGGATGCTGTATACATTATATATCTGGACACTGCACACACTATCTGGATGCTGTATACATCATATAGATGGACACTGCACACTATCTGGATGCTGTATACATCATATAGATGGACACTGCACACACTATCCGGATGCTGTATACATTATATATCTGGACACTGCACACACTATCTGGATGCTGTATACATTATATATCTGGACACTGCACACACTATCTGGATGCTGTATACATTATATATCTGGACACTGCACACACTATCTGGATGCTGTATACATTATATATCTGGACACTGCACACACTATCTGGATGCTGTAAACATTATATATCTGGACACTGCACACTATCTGGATGCTGTATACATTATATATCTGGACACTGCACACACTATCTGGATGCTGTATACATTATATATCTGGACACTGCACACTATCTGGATGCTGTATACATTATATATCTGGACACTGCACACACTATCTGGATGCTGTATACATTATATATATGGACACTGCACACACTATCCGGATGCTGTATACATTATATATATGTACACTGCACACACTATCTGGATGCTGTATACATTATATATATGTACACTGCACACACTATCTGGATGCTGTATACATTATATATATGTACACTGCACACACTATCTGGATGCTGTATACATTATATATATGTACACTGCACACACTATCTGGATGCTGTATACATTATATATCTGGACACTGCACACTATCTGGATGCTGTATACATTATACATCTGGACACTGCACACTATCTGGATGCTGTATACATTATATATCTGAACACTGCACACTATCTGGATGCTGTATACATTATATATCTGGACACTGCACGCACTATCTGGATGCTGTATACATTATATATATGTACACTGCACACACTATCAGGATGCTGTATACATTATATATCTGGACACTGCACACACTATTTATCCGGATGCTGTATACATTATATATCTGGACACTGCACACACTATCCGGATGCTGTATACATTATATATCTGGACACTGCACACACTATCCGGATGCTGTATACATTATATATCTGGACACTGCACACACTATCCGGATGCTGTATACATTATATATCTGGACACTGCACACACTATCCGGATGCTGTATACATTATATACCTGGACACTGCACACACTATCTGGATGCTGTATACATTATATATATGTACACTGCACACACTATCTGGATGCTGTATACATTATATATCTGGACACTGCACACTATCTGGATGCTGTATACATTATACATCTGGACACTGCACACTATCTGGATGCTGTATACATTATATATCTGGACACTGCACACACTATCCGGATGCTGTATACATTATATATCTGGACACTGCACACACTATCTGGATGCTGTATACATTATATATCTGGACACTGCACACTATCTGGATGCTGTATACATTATATATCTGGACACTGCACACACTATCCGGATGCTGTATACATTATATATCTGGACACTGCACACACTATCTGGATGCTGTATACATTATATATATGTACACTGCACACACTATCTGGATGCTGTATACATTATATATCTGGACACTGCACACACTATCCGGATGCTGTATACATTATATATATATGGACACTGCACACACTATCTGGATGCTGTATACATTATATATCTGGACACTGCACACACTATCTGGATGCTGTATACATTATATATCTGGACACTGCACACACTATCTGGATGCTGTATACATTATATATATGTACACTGCACACACTATCTGGATGCTGTATACATTATATATCTGAACACTGCACACACTATCTGGATGCTGTATACATTATATATCTGGACACTGCACACACTATCTGGATGCTGTATACATTATATATATGTACACTGCACACACTATCTGGATGCTGTATACATTATATATCTGGACACTGCACACTATCTGGATGCTGTATACATTATACATCTGGACACTGCACACTATCTGGATGCTGTATACATTATATATCTGAACACTGCACACTATCTGGATGCTGTATACATTATATATCTGGACACTGCACGCACTATCTGGATGCTGTATACATTATATATATGTACACTGCACACACTATCAGGATGCTGTATACATTATATATCTGGACACTGCACACACTATCCGGATGCTGTATACATTATATATCTGGACACTGCACACACTATCCGGATGCTGTATACATTATATATCTGGACACTGCACACACTATCCGGATGCTGTATACATTATATATCTGGACACTGCACACACTATCCGGATGCTGTATACATTATATATCTGGACACTGCACACACTATCCGGATGCTGTATACATTATATACCTGGACACTGCACACACTATCTGGATGCTGTATACATTATATATATGTACACTGCACACACTATCTGGATGCTGTATACATTATATATCTGGACACTGCACACTATCTGGATGCTGTATACATTATACATCTGGACACTGCACACTATCTGGATGCTGTATACATTATATATCTGGACACTGCACACACTATCCGGATGCTGTATACATTATATATCTGGACACTGCACACACTATCTGGATGCTGTATACATTATATATCTGGACACTGCACACTATCTGGATGCTGTATACATTATATATCTGGACACTGCACACACTATCCGGATGCTGTATACATTATATATCTGGACACTGCACACACTATCTGGATGCTGTATACATTATATATATGTACACTGCACACACTATCTGGATGCTGTATACATTATATATCTGGACACTGCACACACTATCCGGATGCTGTATACATTATATATATATGGACACTGCACACACTATCTGGATGCTGTATACATTATATATCTGGACACTGCACACACTATCTGGATGCTGTATACATTATATATCTGGACACTGCACACACTATCTGGATGCTGTATACATTATATATATGTACACTGCACACACTATCTGGATGCTGTATACATTATATATCTGAACACTGCACACACTATCTGGATGCTGTATACATTATATATCTGGACACTGCACACACTATCTGGATGCTGTATACATTATATATATGGACACTGCACACACTCTCTGGATGCTGTATACATTATCTGAACATTGTACACCAGTATTATAAATGGCACATGGTGGATGGGGGGCTTTGAGGTCCAGAAGCATCAAGTTGTACCTGTGTCTGGAGAACAGCGCCTACCAGTTTACAACCCTGTCGCTACTGATATCATATAGCAGGGATGGCCAACCTTCAGCTCTCCAGCTGTTACAAAACTACAACTCCCAGCATGCCCAGACTGCTTACAGCTTTTATTCTGCAGCAAGGAATGGTGGGAATTGTAGTTTTTCAACGGCTGGAGAGATGCAGGTTGGCCATGTACACTCACCTAAAGAATTATTAGGAACACCATACTAATACGGTGTTGGACCCCCTTTTGCCTTCAGAACTGCCTTAATTCTACGTGGCATTGATTCAACAAGGTGCTGATAGCATTCTTTAGAAATGTTGGCCCATATTGATAAGATAGCATCTTGCAGTTGATGGAGATTTGAGGGTTGCACATCCAGGGCACGAAGCTCCCGTTCCACCACATCCCAAAGATGCTCTATTGGGTTGAGATCTGGTGACTGTGGGGCCATTTTAGTACAGTGAACTCATTGTCATGTTCAAGAAACCAATTTGAAATGATTCAAGCTTTGTGACATGGTGCATTATCCTGCTGGAAGTAGCCATCAGAGGATGGGTACATGGTGGTCATGAAGGGATGGACATGGTCAGAAACAATGCTCAGGTAGCCCGTGGCTTTTAAACGATGACCAATTGGCACTAAGGGGCCTAAAGTCTGCCCAGAAAACATCCCCCACACCATTACACCACCACCAGCCTGCACAGTGGTAACAAGGCATGATGGATACATGTTCTCATTCTGTTTGCGCCAAATTCGGACTCTACCATTTGAATGTCTCAACAGAAATCGAGACTCATCAGACCAGGCAACATTTTTCCAGTCTTCAACAGTCCAATTTTGGTGAGCTCGTGCAAATTGTAGCCTCTTTTTCCTATTTGTAGTGGAGATGAGTGGTACCCGGTGGGGTCTTCTGCTGTTGTAGCCCATCCGCCCCAAGGTTGTGCGTGTTGTGGCTCCACAAATGCTTTGCTGCAGACCTCGGTTGTAACGAGTGGTTATTTCAGTCAACGTTGCTCTTCTATCAGCTTGAATCAGTCGGCCCATTCTCCTCTGACCTCTAGCATCAACAAGGCATTTTCGCCCACAGGACGGCCGCATACTGGATGTTTTTCCCTTTTCACACCATTCTTTGTAAACCCTAGAAATGGTTGTGCGTGAAAATCCCAGTAACTGAGCAGATTGTGAAATACTCAGACCGGCCCGTCTGGCACCAACAACCATGCCACGCTCAAAATTGCTTAAATCACCTTTCTTTCCCATTCTGACATTCAGTTTGGAGTTCAGGAGATTGTCTTGACCAGGACCACAACCCTACATGCATTGAAGCAACTGCCATATGATTGGTTGACTAGATAATCGCATTAATGAGAAATAGAACAGGTGTTCCTAATAATTCTTTAGGTAAGTGTATGTCATATAGGGTTCCATGTATATAAAATTATTCAATTCTGTATACCATGACAAGGCATTACTGGCTTATAAAATGGGAGGCTCACCAATTGGTAGAGCCAAGAACAAGGCACTCAGCTCTGGAGGTGAAACAGGTTCTCACTGCTTCCAAAAGATGTCCATGTAACGTATATACCGTATTTTTCATTTTATAAGACACACCTGGTAAGACGCACCTAAGTTTTTGAGGAGGAAAATAAGAAAAAAATGTTTTGAACCAAAAGTTGTGCTTTTGGTGGGTTTTGAACTAATGGTGGTCTGTGGATGGCACTGTTATGGGGGATCTGTGGATGGCACTGTTATGGGGGATCTGTGGATGACGCACTGTTATGAGGGCATCTGTGGATGACACTGTTATGGGGGATCTGTGGATGAAACTGTTATGGGGGATCTGTGGATGACACTGTTATGGGGGATCTGTGGATGACACTGTTATGGGGGATCTGTGGATGACTGTTATGGGGGATCTGTGGATGACTGTTATGGGGGATCTATGGGTGACACTGTTTTGGGGATCTGTGGATGACACACTGTTATGGGGGATCTGTGGATGACACACTGTTATGGGGGATCTGTGGATGACACTGTTATGGAGATCTGTGGATGACACACTGTTGTGGGGGATTTATGGATGACACTGTTATGGAGATCTGTGGATGACACACTGTTATGGGGGATCTGTGGATGACACACTGTTATGGGGGATCTGTGGGTGACACTGTTATGGGGGATCTGTGGATGACACACTGTTATGGGGGATCTGTGGATGACACTGTTATGGAGATCTGTGGATGACGCACAGTTATGGGAGCATCTGTGGATGACGCACAGTTATGGGAGCATCTGTGGATGACGCACTGTTATGGGGGCATCTGTGGATGACACTGTTATGGGGGCATCTGTGGATGACACACTGTTATGGAGATCTGTGGATGACGCACAGTTATGGGTGCATCTGTGGATGACGCACAGTTATGGGAGCATCTGTGGATGACGCACTGTTATGGGGGCATCTGTGGATGACACTGTTATGGGGGCATCTGTGGATGACACACTGTTATGGAGATCTGTGGATGACGCACAGTTATGGGAGCATCTGTGGATGACGCACAGTTATGGGAGCATCTGTGGATGAAGCACAGTTATGGGAGCATCTGTGGATGACGCACTGTTATGGGAGCATCTGTGGATGACGCACTGTTATGGGAGCATCTGTGGATGATGCACTGTTATGGGGGCATCTGTGGATGACACACTGTTATGGGGGCATCTGTGGATGACACACTGTTATGGGGGCATCTGTGGATGACACACTGTTATGGGGAGCTCTGTGGATGACACTGTTATGGGGGGGGGTGATCTGTGGATGACACATATATAGCATCTTATGTTATATATGTGTCATCCACAGATCCCCCCCATAACAGTGTCCCTGTGTAAATAGTGACCCCTAATACACCTGGCCCCGCTCACAGCAGTCTTCATATCTAAACTGTAGTCATGTAATTCTTAACCTCTTGGTTAGCTTTGGTAAAGTAGCGCAATCCTCTGTAGTAGTACTCACTATCAAACTACCGTAGCAGGCCTTCTGGCAGCGTAGAGTCACTCGCTCCATCACGCTCCTGCTCCTCCCACTTTATTAATGGGGCAGGCGCATGACGGAGTGAGCGACGTTACGCTGCCGGCAGGCCTGCTATGGTAGTTTGATAGTGAGTACTACTACAGAGGATTGCGCTACTTTAGGAAAGCTACTTCTTCTGAGACGCATGGATTACAGATCCCTTGATAAAGGTCAAAACTGACCGAAACGTCGGGACCACTGTATACAATCCCATGCTATGCCTTAAAATAATATTGGATGTAATGTGACACAAAGTGTTCAAAATGAATGAATAAAAATACAACCTTTAATATCATTATAAGTGGCGTGCCATAGATTTTCTCCTACATATTGACTTGTTTCTCTATGAGCACCCACCTCCAAGAGGTGTGCAGATCTCAACAACCAAAATAATAGAGTTCAGTGACTGCACCGGGCCCTGCCGCAATCGCAACATCAGGTGCAGCATAGCGGCCGGCAATGTATCAGTGTCAGCGCACCATTCTCTTTATAAGACGCACTGCCAATAACCCCCCCCCCCCCCCAATTTTTTTGGGGAAAAGTGCGTCTTATAAAGCGAAAAATACGGTATGTAAAACTTGTACATCAGCAGATAATGGCTCCATATTTTCCACTTTGCGATTATCTACTGTGTAAAGGCACTTAATGTATCACGTGGATGTATCAGGGGGCGATCTCTTATTTCATCAAGGTTCTGGCTCATCTCCTCTCATTGATTTATTGATGAAATCCACGGCTCATCCAGGCTCATTTGTCAGCTAGTGTTTTAAAGAGAGATAAACATTAAAATAACATTTATATTCTCTGGTGGTCTCTGATCCTCACATACCCCGCTCTGGAAATACTCTATACAAGTGTCACTTATTTGATTTATGTATTAGTAGTGGCCAAGAGACTGTCCTGACCGAGGACTACGGTAGGGTATTGGTCATTACATAGTCCCTCTGCTTACTTCTGCATAATGCAAGCGATACAGGAGACCGATAAATCTGCTATGAGCGACTTAAAGTGGCGCCATCTTAAGAGCCAGACTCGCTGCTTTGTGTATACAAGTAGTGCGAGAAACTGAGAAACAACATGACAGAGTACACATGCCGATAGTACATACCGATAGTATAAAAGCCCTGGTTAGTGAATATCCCCCCTCAGGACAAAGCCTAATTTTGCAAATCCGACATGTGTCACTTTATGCAGTAATAACTTTGAAATGCTTTTACTTATCCAACCAATTCGGAGGCTGTTTTCTTGTGACACATCGTACTTCATGTTAGTCGTAATTTGGGGTCTATATGTTGTAGGAAGGCGCAAGGGTCTTTGATTGACGGAAGGTACGTGTCACCGAGGTTCCTGGCCTCGGTGAGATAACAACCGGTAATTTTGTGTGTCAGCGGCAGCTAGTGCTCGCTGACACAGTTTTACTTAGTGTGGCTGTAAAGCCGATCCGGGCCGGTTCTTATTGGGAGCAGCCAAAGAGCAGGGTGGGTGGCTGTTCCCCACGTTCCAGGCCAGGTTTTAGGCTGGGAATAAAAACCCAGGCAGCAGTCACAGCTGGGTGTGGATTACCCTGCATTTTCATAGTGGAGCTGTGAAGCACTGTGGTCTTGGGTTCCAACCAGTAAAAATCAGGCGCCCTAAAGCCTGCGGTGGACAGCTGTGGATTGCCATGGACAAAACAGTCCGCCAGGTGACACGTTTGTGCTGTGGACTTTATGTAGTGTGAATTAACACCAGGACTCTGCACAGTGTTATTTTTGCTTTGTTGCTTTTTGTGCGAATAAACACTGAACTTTTGAGTTCTGTAAGGCAACTTGGTACCTCTCCCGATCATCGAGGTACTGTTTGAACGAATCGCTATGGACCTAGTAGGCCCAGTACCGAAGTCTGCTAGGAGACACCAACACATCTTGGTTGTCCTTGATTACGCCACTCTGTACTCGGAGGCAGTGCCACTGCGACATACAGCGGCGAGACTTATAGCTAAGGAGCTAATTGAGATGTTCTCCCGAGTGGGGCTTCCAAAAGAGGTTCTGACTGACCAGGGGAGCACTTTTATGTCCAAGGTCATGAGGGAACTCTGTAAGTTGCTGCATATTAAACAGTTATGGACGTCCGTGTACCATCCACAAACAGACGGTCTGGTGAAAAGGTTTAATAAAACTCTAAAACCCATGTTAAAAAGGGTGGTGTCCAAAGATGGGAAGGATTGGGACCTTCTTCTGCCCTATCTCATTTTCGCAGTGCGAGAGGTGCCGCAGGCCTCCACTGGGTTCTCACCCTTCGAATTGCTATATGGCAGATATCCTCGTGGCTTGTTGGACGTAGCCAAAGAGGCGTGGGAACAACAACAACCCACTCCGCATAAAAGCATCCTTGAATATGTTACCAAGATGCAACAGCAAATAAAGACCGTTTTGCCTCTTGTCCGGGAGCATATGGAGGCCGCTCAGCGAGCCCAGAGTCGGATCTATAATTGGCAGGCTCGGGTCCGGATCTTTAAACCAGGCGATCGGGTTTTGGTTCTGGTGCCGACCGTGGACAGTAAGTTCCTAGCCAGGTGGCAGGGGCCCTACGAGGTTGTAATGATTTTAGGAAGTTAAATGAAATATCTAAATTCGATGCATATCCCATGCCTCGGGTAGATGAACTGATTGAGAAGTTAGGCCAAGTCAGGTATTTTTCTGTTTTGGACCTCACCAAAGTGTACTGGCAGGTGCCCTTGACGGGGCTGCCAAATATAAAACTGCCTTTATCACACCAGAGGGGCTGTACCAATATAAGGTGTTACCATTTGGCCTGCATGGCGCCCCCGCCACCTTTCAACGTCTAATAGATATTGTTCCTCGTCCACATCGGCGGTACGCCTCGGCTTACCTGGAAGATATTATTATTCACAGTACCGACTGGAAAAGTCACCTGCCCAAAGTACAGGCCATAGTGGACTCCCTTCGAAAGACGGGACTAACAGCTAACCAAAAGAAATGTGCGGATGCCCTGTCCTGAGTACACTGTCTGGCGTGTGTTCACCCCCTCAGGGTTGAACAAAGGAGGGAGGTATGTAGGAAGGCGCAACGGTCTGTCATTGACGAAAGGTACGTGTCACAGAGGTTTCTGGCCTTGGTGAGATAAGAACCGGAAATTTTGTGTGTCAGCAGAAGCTAGTGCTCACTGACACTGTTTTACTTAGTGTGGCTGTAAAGCCAATCCGGGCCGGTTCTTATTGGGAGCAGCCAAAGAGCAGGGTGGGTGGCTGTTCCCCATGTCCAGGCCAGGTTTTGGGCTGGGAATAAAAACCCAGCCAGCATTCACAGGTGTGTGTGGATTACCCTGCATTTTCATAGTGGATCTGTGAAGCACTGTGCTCTTTGGGTTCCAACCAGTTGGTAGCGTGCTGGAGAGCCGCACGCTGAAAATCAGGCGCCCTAAAGCCTGAGGTGGACGGCTGTGGATTGCCCTGGACAAAACAGTCCGCCAGGTGACACGTTTGTGCTGTGGACTATATGTAGTGTGAATTAACACCAGTACTCTGCACAGCCTTATTTTTGCTTTGTTGCTTTTTGTGTGAATAAACACTGAACTTTTGCTTTATTACCGTGTTCTTGCCTCTGTACTGCGTCCACTTACCCTGCCTACCAGAGCAAATCCCTACAATGTTTTACCTTTATTTATAAAAATAAACCAATACCAAAATTTCCTAAACCAACTTTTTAAAGGACCTGTTTTTGAGGTGACTTTGAGAGGCTTGCATAATAGAAACCACTGATAAATTACCCATTTTAGAAACACCCCTCAAATTAGTCAAAACTGATCTTACAAACTTTGGTAAACCTCAGCAGGAATTAAAAAGCAAAATGGAGGTGAAATTTGATTTTTTTGCAGATTTTATATTTTAATAAATTTTTCCTATAACACAACAAAAGTTAACAAAACAAATCTCAATATGTATTACCCTGATTCTGGAGTTTACAGAAACTCCTCACATGTGGTCGACTACTGTATGGGCACACAGCAGGGCTCAGAATTGAAGAAGCTCCATATGGCTTTTAGAGGGCAGATTTTGCTGGAATGTTTTTTGTCGAATTTAAAAGACTCTCAGGCACCCTACAGTGGAAAACTCCAAAAAGTGACCCCATTTTTGAAAGGGTACGCCCTGAAGGAATTTTTCAAGGGGTGTATTGAGCACAGGTGTTTCATAATGACATTTTCACAAAGGGTTACAGGAGAAAAAGCACCCCACAATTTGTTACCCAGTTTCTCTTGAATACAGCAACACCTCATATGTGGTCGTAAACTGCTGTATTGGCACACCGCAGGGTTCAGAATGGATGGAGTGTCAGGGACAGCAATTATCTTGGGACAGTAACAATAAGATTACATGTGGTGACAGGATTTCGTTGCGCTGTACATGTATTGTGCAGTGTGCGAACACTATGCTCACTACAAGGGGTTCAAGAGTCTGTCTGGGATTTTGATATTTATGGCCTGTCTAGGATAGGTGTAGTGGCTGTGGTACCACAGGGTACTGCAGCTCAGCTCCCATTCATGTGAATGTCTGCTTAATTTACAATCCAGTTTGACAGCACCTAAACACGAAAGGATAGAAGGATTTTCTCTTGCACCAATCCACTTACTAATCTATAGTCCTCAGCACTAATAGTCAGCGACTAATTCCAATTATTTGCAGGAATAGGGAAGGATTATTCAGAGATAAGTAATACTAAGTGTTTTAAGTGGTCAGATTGATGTCTACGAGGGCTAGCTTTAACACCTGGCAATGCTGAGCAGATGCCCACAGCCTCCTGGGATAACAGTGCCCTTTATTGCATTTGCCAGCATGACAGAATGTGGAACACTGGGACACTAGTCCACAGAGGATGCAGTCACAGGGAGAGGTTTAAACCAGTGCTGCCTGCTCCTGTCTCCCCAAGGCTCCATTACTGTCTTCTGAGTCCTCCCCAAGACATACATAGAGTCAGAGGATGGGGTAGACCTATTCATCTAGAGGCAGTCCTGATTTCTACCAATAAAGCTATTTTCACACTGGCGTTTTGGCTTTCCGTTTGCGAGATCCGTTCAGGGCTCTCACCAGCGGTCCAAAACGGATCAGTTTGCCCTAATGCATTCTGAATGGAAAAGGATCCGCTCAGAATGCCTCAGTTTGCCTCCGTTCCGTCTCCATTCCGCTCTGGAGGCAGACACCAAAACTCTGCCTGCAGCGTTTTTGCTGTCTACGTGACGAAGCGGAGCCAAACGGATCCGTCCTGGCCCACAATGTAAGTCAATGGGGACGGATCCGTTTTCTCTGACACAATCTGGCACAATAGAAAACGGATCCGTCTCCCATTGACTTTCAATGGACTTCATGACGGATCCGTCTTGGCTATGTTACAGATAATACAAACAGATCTGTTCATAAAGGATGCATGCGGTTGTATTATTGTAACTGATCCATTTTTGCAGATCCATGATGGATCCGCCCAAAACGCGAGTGTGAAAGTAATGGCAAGGTATCCTGTTGCGACTAGCTCAAAAAGCATATTTAGCAAGCTTTACATGGTATCTGTGAATTACAAAATCGTCGTCTCATCAGAGCAACCCATGTCTGTATGTCCTATTAGGGCATATGGACGTCATACAGTGAAGTTCCCTGTTGGGGACCCATTAACCAGTGCAAAGGAGCATACACTGGAATAGTCGCCATGTAATACTATTCCAATGTAGGGGAAATGCCTAGCCAGAAGCTGGAATAACGTTGGCATGCTCAGACAGCCCCTTTAAATATTTTTTGTTGTTGTCTTTTATGCATACTGTGTCTAGAGAATAAAATATTAAAGAGGAGCTGTCACCTCTCCTGACATGCCTGTTTTAGTAACTACCTACATTCCCCATGTACTAACAATTCTGGAGAATTCCCGCTAGACTGGTAATACCCATATGGACATTCATTTTAAACTGCTAGCAATTCACAACTTCTGCCAGGGATAATAGAGGAATGGCACAACATGGAGTCATAAGAATAGAGGCTCCAGAATTGTTATTACATGAGGAATGCAAGTAGTTATAAAACAGAGATGTCAGGAGAGGGGACAGGTCCTCTTTAAGTAGCAGCAGTGTAATAACATAAGGTACAGTTGGTGATATAAATGACGCTTGATGCTTGGTCAGATCTTGTATTCACCATATTGTGCAATATAGCAAATCTGAAATGACGAATCCTACAGTGCTGTGAAGGGTTATCACCTGCGGTTCTTCAGTGTGTTCATGAAGACCCGATTAAATGCTTAACTATGTGCATCCAGCAGAATGGTGGACATAGCAAACACATCATGTAAAGCACTAACCTTGCTTAAAGAGACTCTGTTACCAGGATCAATCCTATCTGAACAGGCATATAGCCTGGTAGGGTTGGTGAAGCCGAGCAAAACGATACCTTTTATTTGCAGTGTTCAGGAGAAATTAGCACTTTCATTGTTTTGAAAATAAGCTATTGGAGAACCAGGAGGAGGGCTTATGCAGTTTGAGCACCCTGGTCCTCCATACTAACGTCTTCATCCTCAGGGCTCTTTCACACGAGCGGATCCTGTGCGTGTCATCCGCTGCGTGAAAGATTGCCAAGCCCCGTTCCGAACAGCAGAGACACGGAGCATTAACCTAATTGACAATGCTCCGTGCCTCTCTGTGATCTTTTTACTACAAAATCACGGTGAGATAAAGTTGTCACCCTCCCCTTAGATGGACAATGCTAGACGTGAGTTTAGCGCTGATCTCTAACTCCTGCGCACTGGTTCGCTAGCATGGCGCATGCGCACCACGTCTTCTGCTGCTTGCCGAGAAGCGAAGATAATTAGTGCACACACACCAGAAGTGGAAGCGACCAATCTCACATAACCCCTCTCCCACTAGAAAAACGTGAGCTGAACGGAATATGGTGGATTTCAAAATGGCGGCTTAAAAAGTTTCCTCCACCAAATAATGCAGCCTCCCTCCTAATTAATACTGTCACACACTGGAAGTCAATTTTCAACAGAATTACACCAGTTCAAAGGGTGTGTCTAGACTTTGCCTCTCCCTGGATTACGTAGGACCTCAGAAAGTTATACAGTACCTGTTAATTTGGCAAAATAAGATAACCCTAAGGGTGCGGCCACACAGTCAGGTTTCATGATGCCGTTTTGGAAGCCAAAATTAGGAGTGGATGATGAAAGGAGAGTAAATACAAAGGACAGATTCAACTTCGGCTTCTAAAACTGAATCAAGAAACAGACACCTGACTGTGTGGTCGCACCATTAGATGGTCAGAGATGAACAGATGAGCTAGACAAGAGAAGTTCTAAACTGGAGTAAAATGGACAGAAAACAGAGATGAAAAAAAAAGAAAAGAGGTGGGGGTCAAGCATGAAGGAGGTAATTAGACGGCCATGTCCCACTACATTGAAAGTAAATCTCTATTGTGTTGGGAGGGCAGAACATGGTCTATCGATAGGGTCTAAACATTCAGAAATTAGATGTCGGACAAATCCCACCCGGCTTCTACACAGCCTTGACTTTCACTTACAGTTCTTTACTTGTAACCTACGCAGAACTAGTGCAACCTATACCCTTTAACCCACAACCCCCCCCCCCCCCCATTACCCAAACTGTCTGTCTTCTTTGTTTTCTCTCTCTTACCGTCTTCCTCTTTAATTATTATATGGTTTTTCAAACTTGTTAGATCACATCTCACTAGCACTGTAGAGGTAGACATCCAGTCAGTTGATAGATAGTCTATTTGCATTAGAGCAACATGTCATGGATCATACTTAAAGGGAACCTGTCACCGGGATTTTGGGTATAGAGCTGAGGACATGGGTTGCTAGATGGCCGCTAGCACATCCGCAATACCCAGTCCCCATAGCTCTGTGTGTTTTTATTGCTTTAAAAAAACGATTTGATCCATATGCAAATTAACCTGAGATGAGTCCTGTACGTGAGATGAGTCAGGGACAGGACTGATCTCAGGTTAATTTGCATATGTATCAAATCGTTTTTTTCCCACAATAAAAGCACACAGAGCTATGGGGACTGGGTATTGCGGATGTGCTAGCGGCCATCTAGCAACCCATGTCCTCAGCTCTATACACAAAATCCCGGTGACAGGTTCCCTTTAAACATCTATACCAGGGATGCCCAACCTGCGGACCTCCAGCTGTTGCAAAACTACAATTCCCAGCATGCCTGGACAGCCTACAGACATGCTGGGATTTGTAGTTTTGCAACAGCTGGAGAGACGCAGGTTGAGCTTCCCTGCTCTATACGATTGTGCTGTCTATTGTGAGAAAATGCCTTTCTTTGTATTATGTACTACATGGTTTGCAGATCAGCGAATAAAATGAGATTTAACACAGAAATTAGATGTCAATTTTACATGTTTCATATAACAGATGAGAGAACTAGATACCACCAAAACACTACTTTACATTTTCTACATCAGCGTGTTTTTAGCACAATGTTACAGAATTTTTTAATTTAGCCTCGTTATCAGACGCTAATTGAAGACCAGAGAAACCTTCAGAAATTATGAGATTCAAGGGTCTTTAGTTACATTTATACTAATAAAATCCAAATTTGTTTTTCTGCTTTTATCGTCTGGACGAACTTTCTACCTTTAGTTACCCATGGTTCTAACTTGGAGAATTGTCTTTAAATAAAAAATATTTTTGAGATATACCCCTCTACAGTCAGGTCCATAAATATTGGGACATCGACACAATTCTAACATTTTTGGCTCTATACACCGCCACAATGGATTTGAAATGAAACGAACAAGATGTGCTTTACCTGCAGACTGTCAGCTTTAATGTGAGGGTATTTACATCCAAATCAGGTGAACGGTGTAGGAATTACAACAGTTTGCATATGTGCCTCCCACTTGTTAAGGAAGCAAAAGTAATGGGACAATTGGCTTCTCAGCTGTTCCATGGCCAGGTGTGTGTTATTCCCTCATTATCCCAATTACACTGAGCAGATAAAAGGTCCAGAGTTCATTTCAAGTGTGCTATTTGCATTTGGAATCTGTTGCTGTCAACTCTCAAGATGAGATCCAAAGAGCTGTCACTATCAGTGACGCAAGCCATCATTAGGCTAAAAAAACAAAACAAACCCATCCGAGAGATAGCAAAAACATTAGGCGTGGCCAAAACAACTGTTTGGAACATTCTTAAGAAGAAGGAACGCATCGGTGAGCTCAGCAACACCAAAATACCCGGAAGACCACGGAAAACAACTGTGGTGGATGACCGAATAATTCTTTCCCTGGTGAAGAAATCACCCTTCACAACAGTTGGCCAGATCAAGAACACTCTCCAGGAGGAAGGTGTATGTGTGTCAAAGCCAACAATCAAGAGAAGACTTCACCAGAGTGAATACAGAGGGTTCACCACAAGATGTAAACCATCTGTGAGCCTCAAAAACAGGAAGGCCAGATTACAGTTTGCCAAACGACATCTAAGAAAGCCTTCACAGTTCTGGAACAACATCCTATGGACAGATGAGACCAAGAGAAACTTGTACCAGAGTGATGGGAAGAGAAGAGTATGGAGAAGGAAAAGAACTGCTCATGATCCTAAGCATACCACCTCATCAGTGAAGCATGGTGGTGGTAGTGTCATGGCGTGGGCATGTATGGCTGCCAATGGAACTGGTTCTCTTGTATTTATTTTTGATGTGACTGATGACAAAAGCAGCAGGATGAATTCTGAAGTGTTTCGGGCAATATTATCTGCTCATATTCAGCCAAATGCTTCAGAACTCGTTGGACGGCGCTTCACAGTGCAGATGGACAATGACCCAAAGCATACTGCAAAAGCAACCAAAGAGTTTTTTAAGGGAAAGAAGTGGAATGTATTGCAATGGCCAAGTCAATCACCTGACCTGAATCCGATTGAACATGGATTTCACTTGCCGAAGACAAAACTAAATGCAGAATGCCCCAAGAACAAGCAGGAACTGAAGATGGTTGCAGTAGAGACCTGGCAGAGCATCACCAGGGATGAAACTCAGCGTCTGGTGATGTCTATGCGTTCCAGACTTCAGGCTGTAATTGACTGCAAAGGATTTGCAACCAAGTATTAAAAAGTGAAAGTTTGGTTTATGATTATTATTCTGTCCCATTACTTTTGGTTCCTTAACAAGTGGGAGGCACATGTGCAAACTGTTGTCATTCCTACACCGTTCACCTGATTTGGATGTAAATACCCTCAAATTAAAGCTGACAGTCTGCAGTTAAAGCACATCTTGTTAGTTTCATTTCAAAACCATTATCTTGATGTATAGAGCCCCAAAAAATTGAATTGTGTCAATGTCCCAATATTTATGGACCTGACTGTATGTCATGGTATCTCAAATGTTCTCTCATTCTACATTAGAATACTTGATTGCCCCAAAAAACTGTTCCCCCAAAGGACCAAGTGGGACTGGAATAAGAACTTGCCACATATGGCCCTCACTATACACTTAAGGACCCTTTACACAGGCCGAGAATCCATCCGATAATCGGTAATGAGTGTTCAAAGGAACGCACGTTAGTGATTATCTGGCGGTGTAAAGGTGCCGCCGATTACCCAATTAACAAGCAAAATGTTTGTTCATCGGGTAATTGGATTGTTTGTGCAGGAACCTAAATCGTCTTTTGTCGGCAGCAGATTGTGCCATCTAAATAGCCTCTGCTGCCGGCAAACAATGATTATGTATGGAGATGATCGATGGCATTAGCAATCGCTCCTCCCCATACTGTGGAGGAGACTGTTCATGTAAATGCGATGATCTTGTCTGACGAGCAGGTGATTGCTGGGAAGGAACAGTTCCTTCCCGACAATCACCTGCTAAATTGCCCAGTGTAAAGGAACCTTAAAGCAACTATAGCAAAGAGTTGGTAAACATCTACCCAGTCATCTAAATAACGCAGCCCTGACATGCATAATTCACTTGTGTGACCCACTCACTTAGTGAAGGACTCAGGAATGAGCCAAGAATACATTTAGGTGACCACCACCCTCTCCATCCAGGCAGATGGTTGGAAGGTGGCATCTTGGAGCTTCAGAGTAGAAAGTTACAAGGTACAGTGTATACAAGGATGTTCTCATTTTGCAGAGGGCCTTTCTACCACAATATACTGTATGTCTCATGCCAGGGATCTGAATGGTTGTACACTAGAATGCTTGACTGCACCCAAACAACAGTCCCCCAATGGACTAATCGAGACTGGAATAAGAACTTATTGGAACTGGAATAAGTCTCCCTACCCTCCTCTCACCTGATAAGGTGGTCACTAGCTTCTGCATCCAGGCAGGTGGTTGGAGGGTGGCATCTAGAAGCTTCAGGGTAGAAACTTACAAGGTAGAGTGTGTGCCAGAATGTTCTCATTTTGCAGAGGGCCCATGCCAGGGATCTGAATACTTCTACACGAGAATGCCTGATTGCACCCAAAAAACAGCCCCCTCAAAGGACCAATTGAGACTGTAATAAGAACTTAGTGGGACTGAAATAAGTCCCCCTATCCATTTCTCACCTGATTAGGTGGCCACAAGACTCAGCATCCAGGCGGGTGGTCATTTTTGAAGTGGTTGGGGGGTGGCATCTTGGAGCTTCAGGGTAGAAACTTACAGGGTAGAGTGTGTACCAGGGTATTCTCATTTTCCAGAAGGTCTTTCTACCACAGTGTATGCCCCATGTCCTGGATCTGAAAGATAATGATGCCATGGGTAAATCACATTGCTGGTGAAATGCAATAATTAGCACCTAAGATTTGGTTAACTACACACTGCAGCTCTTAAGCCCTTTCCAGCCCATAGGCTCAGCACACAGTCTCTCTGGTTCATTAGAATCTCTAACAACGCATTTGTGCACCTGAATGACTATGCCTGGGGCGTTCGCTCTTGATATAATTGAACTGGCATGCAAACCTTCAGCTAACATTACATGCTAATAGTTCTTCTGAAACAGTTCAAGGGAAAAACATTCCCAGTCGGAACATCCAAATTTCATAATGACATAATTTGTTGTAACATTTAGTTAATTTAACCAGTGCTGTAGTGAAAGGCTCAGCACTGCCAAACAATCCCCTGGCTGGAGCGCAGCTCGTGGCAAAGGCAGAGCTCAGCATTTTCAACATATGCTACGTTTTATGATATACTCTATTACTGCTTATCAGAAGATGTAATGTTCTGCTTCACGAGAGTCACGGGAGACGCTGCAAGGGCAAACACAAAAGAATGTGCCAATGGTTCTCGCTTTCATTTTTTTTATTTCACCCATTTAAACTATAGGGCATTGCAGGAGTGGCATACACTCAAAGGAGCCACCTCTAGGAAGTGCAACCCGTGCATGTGGGGTAGGGGGCACAGATGGCCTGGCACTCGAGGCTTGCAAACACTTCAGATATTAAATACATTCTCAGTAGATTATGTATGGAGCTTTTATTTGGTCACTGAATGTTGGTATTATTTCAGCACTCTTTTGTGGCACTGACCGTATATTATTTTTGCACTGTGCAGAGATGGCGCTACTGTATAGCATTGTATGCAATAATTATTTGGGCACGGCGCCATCCCAGTGCTGGACGACATAATTGCTATGTGACTTTTTGTAATGGTTACATCTACTTTGTTGTACCTTTTTGGCCATTATAAAAATTTATATTGCATGGTCCACTTCACATGTTAGACTACTTTCACACTAGCGGTTTTTGCTGGATCCGGCAGGGTTCAGCAAAAACGCTTCCGTTACTGATAATGCAACCATCTGCATCCGTTATGAATGGATCCGGTTGTATTATCTTTAACATCCTTCAACATGGCCAAGACAGATCCGTCATGAACTCCATTGAAAGTCAATAGAGGACGGATCCATTTACTATTGTGGCTGATTGTGGCAGAGAAAACGCATCCGTCCTCCGTTGACTTGCATTGGGGGTCATGGGGGATCCGTCTTGCTCTGCATCCCAGGACAGAAAGCAAAATACAACATGTTGCAGTTTGCTCTCCGGTATGGGAACGCGACTAAACAGAACAGAAAGCATTCTGGCGCACTCCGTTCTGTTCAGTTTTGTCTCAATTGACAATGAATAGGGACAAAACTGAAGCGTTTTTTTTTCGGTACTAAGACCCTATGACGGATCTCAATACCGGAAAACTAAAACTCTAGTGTGAAAGTAGCCTTACTTATGGCAGTCATGTTATCTTATAGGATGTGCTTTTTATACACCATCCACCTCGTGTCCTTAATCCGGTCATTTTGCCACATCTTTTGTGTGACTCACGTATAATATATAATATAATAATATATACATTTAAATAAAGATTATAACATACTTCTATTCTGGTGATCGGCTTTCACTTTCATAGGCGAGTATACATGCTGGAGCGTCGCTCTTATATTACACAGCTCATTAAAGTACAACATTATATCCATGGATCTGTTGTTTGGTAAATTTAAATATACACTCACCTAAAGAATTATTAGGAACACCATACTAATACGGTGTTGGACCCCCTTTTGCCTTCAGAACTGCCTTAATTCTACGTGGCATGGATTCAACAAGGTGCTGATAGCATTCTCTAGAAATGTTGGCCCATATTGATAGTATAGCATCTTGCAGTTGATGGAGATTTGAGGGATGCACATCCAGGGCACGAAGCTCCCGTTCCACCACATCCCAAAGATGCTCTATTGGGTTGAGATCTGGTGACTGTGGGGGCCAATTTAGTACAGTGAACTCATTGTCATGTTCAAGAAACCATTTTTCCAGTCTTCAACAGTCCAATTTTGGTGAGCTCGTGCAAATTGTAGCCTCTTTTTCCTATTTGTAGTGGAGATGAGTGGTACCCGGTGGGGTCTTCTGCTGTTGTAGCCCATCCGCCTCAAGGTTGTGCGTGTTGTGGCTTCACAAATGCTTTGCTGCATACCTCGATTGCAACGAGTGGTTATTTCAGTCAACGTTGCTCTTCTATCAGCTTGAATCAGTCGGCCCATTCTCCTCTGACCTCTAGCATCAACAAGGCATTTTCGCCCACAGGACTGCCGCATACTGGATGTTTTTCCCTTTTCACACCATTCTTTGTAAACCCTAGAAATGGTTGTGCGTGAAAATCCCAGTAACTGAGCAGATTGTGAAATACTCAGACCGGCCCGTCTGGCACCAACAACCATGCCACGCTCAAAATTGCTTAAGTCACCTTTCTTTCCCATTCTGACATTCAGTTTGGAGTTCAGGAGATTGTCTTGACCAGGACCACAACCCTACATGCATTGAAGCAACTGCCATGTGATTGGTTGACTAGATAATCGCATTATCAAGAAATAGAACAGGTGTTCCTAATAATTCTTTAGGTGAGTGTATATGGGGTATATTTTTTCTGCTTACTAAACTGAGCACCATCTAACGTAAAGGGTCAATCCAACTTTAGGGAACTTAACATTGGGCCAGTACTGTGCTGTACCTAAACAAAGAAACCAGCTCACCTGCTCCAGAGCAGAGCTCCTCTCAGCCATACTTTCGGTCCCTTGCCTCTACACATCTCCACTGACTCTTCAGCGGTAATTTGCTTACAGCACGTGATGTCTTAAAAAGTAATTTTTATGATTTGCCTGCATCAGGGCACGTTTAAAAACTGTGTCGGCATATAAGAGACTAGTCCTGAATGGAGACTTACTGGAACTTGATCCATGGTATGGAGATTTATTGGCAATGCTCCATCGGAAACGAATATGCAAAGAGGCATCTCCCAAGAAAGAGAACCATCTCACCAGGGCCACCTCTTGGAAGTGGCTCCAACAGGTGGTGCTGGCAAGATGGCTCTCTTCCTTGGGAGATACCTTTTCACATATCAGTTCATGTTAGAAAGCATGGTGATGTCCTTGGTGGCTAAAGCCACCTGATAGGTTCCCTTTAACCCCTTCCCGAATCCCCAAGTGCATGTACGTGATGCGATTACACTGTCCGCGCAAGGAGCGATGCGCTGACAGTTCAGTTTTGCCGGCACACGGGGGTTGCTAGGCAACCAGCGACGCCGGTGGGGAGCCAATCGCATCGCTCACCGGCCGGCGATCGTTGTGATTGGTCCATTACTGCAGATAGACCAATCACAGCACATTGACGCTATTTAGGAAGGGACTTTGTGTACTGTGTGTCCTCTCCTTCTCTGATCGTCCCAATTCCTGTCAGGGAAGCGATCAGAGAAGGACCTTTGTCAGAATCCACTCACCACAAACGTTTTAACCCCTTTTAACCCCTTCAGTCTCGAAACAAGACTCTTCTGTGCCCCAATCAGTGACACAGATCAGTTCTGTGCCTCATCTGTCATCATCAGTTCTGTGCCTCATGCCCTGCCTCACACATAATCAACCCCCTCAGTGCCGATTTGCCACTCTTCTGTGCCTGATTTGCCCCAGTCAGTGACAGATCAGTCCTGTCACCATCACCTCGTCCAGACACCTGTCACTTCCACCTGTCCGTCCATCAAGACACCTATTACTCCAGCCTGTCCGTCCGTCAAGACACCTGTCACTCCAGCCTGTCCACCAAGACACCTGTCACTCCAGCCTGTCCACCAGGACACCTGTCACTCCAGCCTGTCCACCAGGACACCTGTCACTCCAGCCTGTCCACCAGGACACCTGTCACTCCAGCCTGTCCACCAGGACACCTGTCACTCCAGCCTGTCCACCAGGACACCTGTCACTCCAGCCTGTCCACCAGGACACCTGTCACTCCAGCCTGTCCACCAGGACACCTGTCACTCCAGCCTGTCCACCAGGACACCTGTCACTCCAGCCTGTCCACCAGGACACCTGTCACTCCAGCCTGTCCACCAGGACACCTGTCACTCTAGCCTGTCCACCAGGACACCTGTCACTCCAGCCTGTCCACCAGGACACCTGTCACTCCAGCCTGTCCACCAGGACACCTGTCACTCCAGCCTGTCCACCAGGACACCTGTCACTCCAGCCTGTCCACCAGGACACCTGTCACTCCAGCCTGTCCGTCCGTCAAGACACCTGTCACTCCAGCCTGTCCGTTTGTCAAGACACCTGTCACTCCAGCCTGTCGGTCCGTCAAGACGCCTGTCACTCCAGCCTGTCAGTCCGTCAAGACGCCCGTCACTCCAGCCTGTCCGTCCAGCCTGTCCGTCAAGACACCTGTCACTCCAGCCTGTCCGTCCGTCAAGACGCCCGTCACTCCAGCCTGTCCACCAGGACACCTGTCACTCCAGCCTGTCCGTCCGTCAAGACACCTGTCACTCCAGCCTGTCCGTCCGTCAAGACACCTGTCACTCCAGCCTGTCCGTCCGTCAAGACACCTGTCACTCCAGCCTGTCCGTCCGTCAAGACACCTGTCACTCCAGCCTGTCCGTCTGTCAAGACATCTGTCACTCCAGCCTTTCCGTCCGTCAAGACACCTGCCACTCCAGCCTGTCCATCCGTCAAGACACCTATCACTCCAGCCTGTCCGTTTGTTAAGACACCAGTCACTCCAGTTTGTCTGTCCGTCAAGACACCTTTCACACCAGCCTGTCCGTCTGTTAGGACACCTGTCACACACTCCAAAGTTACATAACAATAAATAAATATAAATAACCCTGTCACTATGTGTGCCATCCTCCTGTGTGTACATACTGGTGTCCTGTGCTTGAGTGGCACCATTCTGTAAAATATAAGTCTCCTATGTCCCATGTGGATTTGTGCCACCTATAACTGTAAAATAATACATTAATTAACCCCTTTTCTGCCCCAGTAAGGATATACCCCCAAAAAATGCCTCTCAGTGGATGAATCATTGGTCCACTTCAAAGGCCGATTACATTTCCGCCAGTACCTGCCCAATAAAAGGGCTAGATATGGCGTGAAGTTGTATAAGGCCTGTGAAAGTGTATCCGGGTATACATTGCGCTTTCGTATTTACGAGGGAAAAGATTCCAAAATTGAGCCACCCGATTTTCCCCCAGTTCTGGGTATAAGTGGGAAGATAGTATGGGATTTAGTCCACCCCCTGTTGGACCACGGATATCATCTATATTTGGACAACTTTTACAAAAGTGTCCCTCTCCTGAAGTGCCTTGCTGCCAGAGGCATAGGCACATGTGGCACAATTAGACGAAATCAAAAAGGGCTCCCTAAATGGTACATATAAAAGGACAAATGGGATGTTCTTGTGTTAACTACCATCCATGAAAATAAGTCCACCCCAGTCCCAGTCCGAGGAACCACAGAGCAGAACACCAAGCCTGTGTGTATCCAAGATTACAACCAGTTCATGGGCGGAGTGGATCTTTCAGACCAGGTACTACAGCCCTACAGTGCCTTAAGAAAATCTAAGGGGTGGTACAAAAAATTAGCTGTGTACCTAACCCAAGTGTCACTATATAATGCCTTTGTCATCCACAGAACAGCTGGTCATGGGGGGACCTTCTTGTAATTTCAGGAACAAAATAATAAAAAAATGGATTTTTGGCGTTCAGGAAGGAGAGGGCAGTATTTTAGTAAGCAGTGCTTCTGGGGTCTCAAGAATAATACATGGGCAGCATTTCCCTGGAGTACTTCCCCCCCACAGAAAAAAAAAAGGCCACCCCAAAAAAGGTGTCGGGTTTGCTCGGTTAGAGGGATTAGGAAAGACACCACTCACTGCCCCTCTAAACCAGGTCTTTGCATTGAAGAGTGATTTCAAGTTTATCACACCTCCACTGATATCCATTAAGTCCGTTTCATAAATTTCTTAATTAGTCCATGGGAAGACATTTTCAGTTTAGCATTTTTCCATTTGGCAATCCAAAAATAGGCCCCCCCCCCCCAAAAATAAAATTAAAAAAATAAAATATATATATATATATATATAAAAAAAAACTAAAAAAATCCCATTATACCCCTAGATGAATACATTGAAAGGCGTTATTTTATTAAATGGGGCATTTCTTTAATTTCCTTTTATGTTCTGGCACCCCTAGAGCCTCGTTTTTGCGGTTTTTCACTGCAAGGTGTCTTCAAATGTGACATGGTGCCTGAAAATTATTCCAGCTAAATCTGCCCTCCCAAAGCCACACAGTGTTTCTCCCATTCTGAGCCCTGCTGTGCGCCCATACAGCAGGCTACAAGCACATATGGGGTGTTTCCTGAATGGGGAGAAAATGGGGAACACATACTGGGGTGCATTTTCTCCTTAATCCATATTTTGCTGTTTGACTCTAGAGCCCTGCTGTGCGCCCATACATCATTATTTTTTATTTTTTTTAGCACATAAGGGGTGTTGCCGTATTTAGGGGGAAATGGGTAACAAAATGTGGGGTGCATTTTGTCCTGTTACCCCTTGTGAAAGTTAAAAATGTGGGTGTAAAGCAACTTTTTCTGGAAAATGTTTACATTTTTCCTTTTCACAGCCAAGTGTTTCCTAATTCTGCAAAACGCCTAATGGGTCAAAGTGCTCACTACACACCTTGAAATATTCCTTGAGGGGTGTAGTTTCCAAAATGGGGTCACTTTTTTGGGGTTTCCACTGTAGGGCCACCTCAGGGTGTCTTCATATGCGACATAGCTCCCAATTACCCTTCCAGCTAAATCCGCTCTCCAAAAGCCATAAGGTGCTCCTTCCACTCTGAAGCCTGCTGTGCGCCCATACATCAGTTTTTGAGCATACATGGGATGTTTCTATAAACTCCAGGTTCAGGATAATAGATTTTGAGTTTTGTTTGGCTGTTAACCCTTGATGTGTTGTACAAAAAATAGATACAAATTTTAAAATCTGCTAAAAAAAAGTGAAAATTTGAAATTTTATTCCCATTTTCCTTAACAATAGCTTGAGGGAGGTAGTTTATAAAATAGGGTGATTCATGGGTGGTTTCTAATATCTAAGCCCCAGAAAGTGACTTCATAACTGAACTGGTCCTGAAAAAATTGGGTTTTGGAAAAAAAAATTTAAGACTTGCTTTTAAACTTCTAACGTAGCAAAAAAATATTATGTAATTTTCAAAATGAACATGAATTAGACATATAAGGAATGTAAAATAATTACTATTTTGGAGGTATTACTATCTATTATAAAAGTTGAGAAATTTAAATTTTCTAATTTTTACAAATTTCTGGTAAATTTGGTATTTTTTTTTTAAATAAAAATATAATATTTTGACTCAATTTTACCACTGCCATGAAGTACAATATGTGACGAGAAAACAATCTTAGAATGGCTTGGATAAGTAAAAGCGTTTTAAAGTTATTACAACACAAAGTGACATGTCAGATTTGCAAAAAATGGCCAGGTCCGAAAAATGGCAGGGTCCTGAAGGTGAAAAATGGCTGCATCCTGAAGGGGTTAAGAGCCTTCGCTGCTGTGAAAGAAAACTTCATAGAAACCAAGACTGAACCTGAGGACCATGGTGCACACATAACTTAAGATGGCGTCCATGAAGTGCAGATGTTTCCAAATTGTACAGTGAAAAGTTGGAAAATAGAACAAAGGTGATGTATGTATGTATGGGCTCATAGCACATATACATGTGACCACAAGGATGTGACTTCAGGACAAACTAGAATTCATAAGGACTGGTGGTGAACATTACTGTACAGCGATGGACTGGTATGACTTGGACCCACCACAAGAAATAATTCTAAAAACAACAAAGGACGTGTCCATAGCCATATTCATTGCATTGATGTTATCACTGAACACACAAATAGGTTACACCTAGAGAGTAACCTGAGAAAGCTGAAACCTTTATGTCCAGTGATCGGCTCTAAGATGATCTACTGATGGAGGTGTGATCTGCTGGAACTGACAAGCTCTGTTGTGGCAGGGTCTCTCTATTATGTCGGAACCTTGGCCACCAGGATGGACCCGTGGTATTTTGGTGGGCCGGTTAAAACCCGATAGTGAAAAGTAATAGCGGAGTAAGACCTTCACCATCTGAAAAATAGGTTTGTAGATAGTAAATGTGTTGTCTGCATCCGCATTTTGCAGAACCGGGAATTGCATACAGCAAAACGGATTTGGTCTTGTGCATGAGGCCTAACAGAGATGGATGGCAATAATCCCCCCCCCTCCCTTACTAATATTATTGCACTTTATGTGGTGGATAATGCACAGGTTCAATGGGAAACACACGTGCACCCAGCTGAGCTAGGGTCTTCTTCAGAATGGCTTCCATTGCAACTTAATAGGCTACCTCTATATACAAAGACCTTACCATTACTAGAATCAGTCTAATAGCCAATTAAATATTGCACAGCACCTGCACATTGAACAAGTGAACCGAGGTCTCCAGGAACCATGTATTTTCTGTACCATTGGACAATTCTAGTTAAAGGGGTTTTCCAAGTGTTTGAGGCCTCATGCACACGGTCACGCGCAACGGCCATGCCCCTATTGCGGCCTGCAAACAGCGGGTCTGCAATATATACGGGCACCAGCCTATGGTGCACCATATCAAGGATGCGGAACCATTCACTGGAATGGGTCCACAATTCAGAAGGTCCGGTGCCGAACGGAGGCACGGAACCCCACGGAGGCACTACAGACAAACAAATTCAATTTGTTCTATTTATTTTATTTTTTTGCGGTACGGAGAGATCACGGACCTTTTAAAGTTGAAGGGGTCTGGATCTGTCTGGGGAATCTGCACGGATGTTGCCCGTGCATTGGGGACCACAAATTGCGGTCCCCAATGCACGAAACGGCCATGTGCATGAGGCCTTATACTGATGATCTATCTTCAGGATAGGCCCATCAGTATCAGATCGGTGGAGACACCCCCACCGATCAGCTGCTTGTAGAGGCTGCAGCGCTCAAGTGACCAACAAGGCCTCTTCGCACAGGCCAGTGACGTCACGTTAGTAGGTCACATGGCCTAGGCGCAGCTCAGTCCCATTGAAGTGAATGGGGCTGAGTGCGATACCAAGCACAGCCGCTGCACAATGGACGGAGCTGTGCTTGGTAAGGTCACGGGAGGGCTGCAGCCTCTTATACAGCTGATCGACGGTGATCCTGGGAGTCAGAGCCCCACTGATCAGATACTGATGACCTGAGGATAGCTCATTAGTAAAAAAACACTCGGAAAACCCCTTCAACAACCACTAAGTGAAAAAAGGCCACGTTTGCATCTCCGGTGAATGTTTCCGGAAGGCTGTTACACCCTTCTGGAGTTCACCGGATCCGGCAGATCACCGCTTGATCCGTACTGACTATAATGTGATTCGGCGGTGATCCGCCTGCTTTCCGACATACATGTAAATTTTTGGCCAGACAAAAAAAAGTTGCTTGCAGCAGTTTTTGGTCCGGCCGACAGCTGGCATTTGTGCTGGATCATCTTGCCAGAAATGTGAACGCGACATTAGTGAAAGATCAAAGGGACAGAGATTTATTTCCGAAACCTTAGTTTTTCGTCCTATGGAGAAGATGACTGAACTGTCTGATGCCTCTGTCCGGCTCCAATAATCACTGCAGCAGGCAATAATTCTGTTTTTCCTGTTCCCATCGCCTCATGTCTGTGCAGAGATGGTCCCATTAGTTGTCCAGCAGCAGCAGCAGCGGAGTGTGCCACCCTGGTCGTAACACCCTTGTATCCTGTAATCACTAGACCATACACATTTGTCTATTTGCTTTAGTTTTATTGCAAAAGAGAACTTGTAAATTGGTAGACTTTTCCGGTGCTCTTGTGAACAGCTTGTAAGAACGCCGCTTATCTTCCTATGTCAACAGAGAAGAAGCAGCAAGTTTAATCCTATTCACTATGGAAGCAAAATGTCTTTGGGAGTATATACATGTATAGAGTGGTGGCACCATCTAGTGGAACTGCTTGTGAATTGCATGCATCACTGACTTTATTAACCCCTATCAGACTTCAGATCAGCCCTTTATAAACCCCTATCAGACCTCAGATCAGCCCTTTATCAGACCTCAGATAAATAAAATAAAAAACTGCTCACTTCTCCTGCACTGCGGCTCCTCTTCATCTCCGGGTCTAGTGTCTCGCTTCCCTGTCTTCTCCGGCCCGTGCTGCACTGTCACCTGACAGTGTGCAGTGTCAGGTCATAGTGCGCGCACTACACCCTGACGCTGTACGGGGTCAGGACAGTGCAGCGCGGGCCCCATCAAAGAAGACCAGGGAGGGTGAGTATCGGAAAAGCTTGCTGCGCTTCTTCCCCGCTCCCAGGCACCCGATGCATACTAGTGTACGCTTCCATAATGGAAGCGCTCACTAGTATTCGCTTTATACGTATTATCGGTATATAGGCAAGGTTAGATGCAGATACCGATTATGTACAAAATCCTAAATATCGGCCGATAATATCAGTACTTCCGATAATCGGTCGATCCCTAGTGTGGATGAATTTTGTGTTAAATCTCACCCACTTCGCTGCTACTACAAACGATGTAAACTGTCCACATGCCATTCCACTGCTCTTTATTTCTCCTCTCAATGCTTTAGGGTTCATGCACATGACCGCTGGATGTTTTGCGGATCTGAAAAACATGGATACTGGCCATGTGCATTCCGTATTTTGCGGAACAGCCGGCCTCTGACAGAACAGTCCTATCCTTGTCCATAATGCGGACAACAATAGAACATATTACATTTTTTGGCGGAACGGACATACAGAAACGGAATGCACACAGTCACAGTTTCTTTTTTTTGAGGCCCCAATGAAGTGAATAGATCCGCAAACCGAAACGGACACTGAAATAAAATACATTCACGAGCCCTTAGGCCTCTTTCACACGAGCGAGTATTCCGCACGGGTGCAATGCGTGACGTGAACGCATTGCACCCGCACTGAATCAGGACCCATTCATTTCTATGGGGCTGTGCACACGAGCGGTGATTTTCATGCATCACTTGTGCGTTGCGTGAAAATCGCAGCATGCTCTATATTCAGCATTTTTCACGTAACGCAGGCCCCGTAGAAGTGAAAGGGGCTGCTTGAAAATAGAAAGCATCCACAAGCAAGTGCGGATGCGGTGCGATTTTTACGCACGGTTGCTAGGAGACGATGGGGACACAATCTTTTTTATTTTCCCCTTATAACATGGTTATAAAGGAAAATAATAGCATTCTTAATACAGAATGCATAGTACAATAGCGCTGGAGGGGTTAAAAAAAAGAAAAAATAATTTAACTCACCTTAATCCACTTGTTCGCGCAGCCGGCATCTCTTCTGTCTTCTTCTTTGAGGAATAGGACCTTTGATGACGTCACTACGCTCATCACATGGTCCGTCACATAATCTGTCACCATGGTGATGGATCATGTGACGGACCATGTATTAAGGGACTATGTTATAAGGGAAAATTATACAATCTACACAACACCTAACCCAAACCCGAACTTCTGTGAAGAAGTCTGTGTTTGAGTCTGGGTACATGGCGATTTTTTTCACGCGCGTGCAAAACGCATTACAATGTTTTGCACCCGCGCGGAAAAAAAAAAACGCAAACATGGAACGCAATCGCAGTGAAAACTGACTTGTTTTAGTGTTAAAATCGCACCATTTTCCCTGAATGCATCCGGCCCCAATCCGCAACGCCCGTGTGAAAGAGGCCTTAGGATCTGCTCCGTCCTCCTTATCTCATACTGACATGGTTGGGCAAGCTGTAATTTCTTTGAGCTAAAGCTCAGACGTCTCCTGAGGCATATACATTAAGGGGGTCATTTATTTTTAGATATATGCTAATTTTAGGCATATATCTGTTCGAAGATTTGTTCGGGGTGTGGGTGGGGAAGGGGACTGGCCGGCCCATCTCGCTTATCCTTTTCTACACCTGTTTTAGGTGTAGAAAATGACCTAAATCTACGCCAGCAAGGGAGCTGGCGTAGATTTAGGCCGGCGGTGGATGCGCCTAAGTTATGTGGAGGCCGGCGCCTCTACATAACATAGTGCATCTTGCGCCAGTGCAAGGGGTATTAAGACCAGCATCTAAAACGCCAGTCTTAATAAATGATGTCTATGTCTTCTCTGACTGTAGAGGCCACCACAGGGCTCCGGTGTTCAGCTGCATCAACCTGTCCCACTGTGGTCAGTCCTATGGGCCCCACAGAAAACTTTGGGCCAGGGCTTCCCTGAAAATCCGTAGCCTGCTCGTATTTCCTTGCGGAATTCTCTCATTATATGTGGATGGCAATAACAATTTTAAATACTATGAATTTGTCCCATTTATGTGAATGGGACACAGCTGCGATGCTCTGCACTAGTGAATGGACAGCGTGCAGGTTGACACACTGAGATAACCAGGGAAGAGGCCACAGTCCCTTTCAATAGCAGATCTGCAGGAGTACCGAGAGTCACTGCTCCGATAGAAATGGGCCATCCGTACGCTGATCCTGAAAAACCCTCTACAGGTTACATTTGTAAAGTGATGCAATGCTGCCATCTAGTGGAAATATAGATAAGTGACAAAATGCATACATTTAGTAGGATACGTTCAGAATTTATGCTGCTGATATCCACCGTGGCTTTTATCTTTTACATTGCAGAAGATGAATCCGCAGCAAAATATGCAGTGGAGTTTCCGCTTTGGAGACACAGCAAAATATGCAACAGAAATACCGCCCCATGAAGACACTGCCTAATAGTGCAAATATGATCAAATGTATATTTACAGTAATTATTATCTATTGAGCTTTAATATATGATGGTTAGATACATAGACACATTTTCATTAAAGTTGTTTTCCGAGAATTTATTCCTCAGGATAGGTCATCAGAATCTGATTGGTGGGGGTCTGACACCCGGGACCCTCGCCGATCAGCTGTTTGAGAAGGCAGCGGTACTCGCAGTAGAGCCACAGCCTTCCCTAGGCCGGTGACGACATGTTCATTGGTCACAAGGCCTGGGCAGCTCAATCCCATAGAAATGAATGGGGCTGATCTGCGATACCAAGCACAGCCGCTATACAGTGTACTGCGCTGTGCTTGGTGAGAATAGGGAAATGCCCCTGCGCATTGGGATGTGCTGACTGGCCCCCTTTTTCTTTGCAGTTTGTACTGGAGGTGTGGCTGTCTCCCCAGTCGTGCACTCCTGATTAGCTCGTCTGCCCCATAGGCTGATTTTAATTAGTGTGAGTATATAGCTTGGCCTGCTCCCCCTCACTCACTGGAAGCCATTTGGCACCAGGAGAGGTATAGTTGTGGACTCTCATTGCATTCTTTGGTGGCCATTTGGCACCAGGAGTGGTGTGGAGTGGGCCCGGCATGCATATTGGTACCTGCTTTCCTTGGATATAATGGAGGCCATTTTGGCACCAAAGATTACAGAAATTAAAGCAGGCCCAGCATGCATGTGGAACCTACACTCCCTGAATTATATGGTAGCCGTCATGGCACATAACAGGTAGAATTAGTGTTAGGAACCCGTCTAACAGAGATCGCCTTGATGTGCAGCAGACGGGCTCAAATAATTTTGTACAAAATGATTTGCCAAGCATCTCTTATTTATAAGAATAGCATTAGCAATTATTATGCATTTTTGTACTTTATTTGGTTTGCAGAGAGCTGCTGCATTGCATGTATTGTTTGACAGTGTTGTTCTCAGCCATAGCAACGTGCCCCTGCGCATTGGGATGTGCTGACTGACCCCCTTTTACTTTGCAGTTTCCAAGCCTATAGGTTTATAACTACCTGTGGAGGACCTAGATCCTTTTTTGAATATGGGCACCACATTTGCCTTGCACCAATCACTTGGCACTGTACAATTCCTAGAGAATCTTTAAAAATTATAGACAGGGGCAGAGCATTGACTAAACTGAGCTCTTTAAGAACTCTTGGGTGTAATCCATCTGGACCCTGGGCCTCGTTCACATTTACCTTATTTATCTTAGCTTGGACCATACCTATAGTTTTCCAGTTGAGTTTATTACTGGATGTACTAACAGCCCCAGCACTACCGATATCAGCTCCTTTCTCTTCTTTTGTAAATACAGAGCTAAAAAAACCGATTAGTAACCATTTAGTGCAGCAGACGTCTTGTCACGTGTCCTTCCATGCATGCTGTTGTGGGGAAGGAGATGCGAAAAGGCAGCTATGGCTTTGTAGATGGGCAGGCAACAAAAAGCACAGAATCTCTAAAAATAATTTGCCAACTTTAATTTTTAACACAAATTATGAAATTGCACCTTTAGGTTGGCCAACCTCTTTGAAAGTCATGTAAGGACAGGTAGGGGACAGTGTAGCCCTGAACTTCACCTACACCACTGATCCTACCTACTTGCCTAATCCACCCTAATTGATGGCACACTACTTGAAGATGGTCCCTAACTTGACTTAGTGCAGGTGCCTAACCTAATGGGGTAAAGAGAGTTGTCAGACAGTAAGAGGTCAAAAACCAGGACCGAATCAAAATCCAAAAGCTAGTCAAATACACAGCAAAGTGAAACCAGGGGATAACGTCAGAGAAAAAGTCAACAGGCAATACAGCCCCCTTCCACTCTCTTGGCTCAAGTAGGCATCAAACACCCCTAGACACTGGACCTCTTCATGGTGGAGATGCCAGTGGTCCCCTGGCAACAGCAGAAAGAGGGGGCAGGAAACCTATAGGTTTTTGTTCCCTAGTCACCTACTTGTTCTCTGCTGTCATGCCTGATAAGGTCCAGAGTCCACACCCCACCATCCTCCAGCTGCCTAACAGTGCTGTGTTGCCTGTGGAAATTCCAATAGCTTTGGGGATCCTTCCTGGCATACACACTTACGAAAATATATATCTAGTGCAGATTCTGTTGCATGCCATGTGGCGGCAGAACCTGTGACTTCTTTCCCGTTTACGCCAGGTCTAAAAAAAGGGTGTGTGCCCGAAAGGCCCGTCTCGTTCATTATTTTCTACATCTGGTTGAGGCGTCGAAAATGTTCTAAATGTAACACAGCAAAGAAGCGGTCTTACATTTAGAATCGGTGGTGGGGGGAGTGGCCTGGCTGGCAATGTGAGGAGACGTGCAGCGCGGAGCTCCTAAGCGGCACCTACCATAATCCTGCTCCATCCTGCGGCTAGAGACTCCGGACTGCAGGGACAGGGGCTGTGGTAAGTGGCTAAGTGCCCCAGAAGCTAATTTTATTTTGACCCGCACCAACAAGAAGGAGCAGGAAGGTCCGGTGCAAACTCCGGATAAACAATATGGCGCTGCCGCGTCCACGAGGTCGGAAAAGGCTTTTCACCATTTTATCACTACTATTTTATCATCCTGCAGTATTTTACTATGTAACAAAATGTTTTTTTTATATATTTCAATGTTTCGTATCTTATATGTATTTTTATCATATATTCATTGTTTTAGTCATTATTTACGTATTTGTATTAAACCAAATAAGCTGCAACACTCAATTTTTATTGGGTGAATTAAGCCAGATATCTTAAATGATACATCAAGAAAACGCAATAGTAGCGAAAATGACGCATTGAAATCGCATAAAAAATCTTGCACATTTGACCGGACATTTACTGAGAATCTTCAATCCAGGTCCGTATTTTGCATCTCTCTAATGGACCTATTTAAAGCCAATCGAAAATTGGGAGATCAGCTGCCACTGAAGAAGGGGAAAGAGGTCCCCGAAACGCGTTTGGCGTAAATACAGCTGATAGCTCCCATCTCACCTAAAGGCCTGTCTACAGATGACACAAAGTCTGCGACTTTTTTCATTAAAAATTGGAGCGCTCCAGTAAGAAAATTTCTTCATTGAAGTATCGACCGATCACAGCTATCGCGATACCTGAACACAGTCACGGACGGGAGGTACGTCACATACCACGTGAGACGCAGCGTTCTGGGATACTAACAGTCCGGCCATCAGCCTCTACGATACCCTGCTGTGGATCTAACCAGAAGTATACCACCGACCACGCTACCTCGGCGTCTGCCGAGATATATGGGAAAGGACCGCACACCATCAGGTATATGATACCTACCCTTACCTTGAATACCTGGGGCTAAGGTAAGACGAACTGCTAACCTTACAGCACACAGCACTTTATTTTATACCCAACGAAAAGCTATTTTTGGGAACCTGCTCTCCTCAAAGCCCCTTCTGAGTACAGACATTACTCACCATTGCCCCCTTAATGTGACTTTTTCTCCTCATTTAAAAGAAAAGACACAGCATCTACTCATTTGTTTTACCATCAAGGCTTATATACGCAGCTATATTGGTTTTAAGGATTTATCAGTTTTATGATTGTGAATTCTATCTTATCCTGCTGCGCAGCGTCTATTTTTATCAATTTTTGTCACATTATCTGATTTTACCATTATTATTTGAATAAATTGTGTGATCACTTTACATTGTATTTCATACTATTTTATCGTATATTCCATCCATTGTTTCTTACATACAGAGTGCCAGTCCAGTTCATTTATCCATTTTTTAACATTTTTTCCTGTACGGGTGATACAGTTTTCTGGCCTAGAGCACCTGGTCCTAATTTGCTGAGGAGTGAGCTATTCCGGTTATTTAACTTCAATTTATTCCACTTCGGTTCACCCTATTTGGAATTTAGCTCCTCCGACTGCTAATATGGATGTATGGAACCATATGGAGCATAAAATCAAAAAAGTTGATACATTTATGTTTGATGTTTCGGATGATTTTAATTCATTACCAACTAGAGAGAAATCCACTTCTGAGATCTTTAGAGAATTAGAGACTTTGTTACTAAAACAACTGAGACAATATTGGGAAATAAAATCCCTGAAACAGTATTTGAGTCAAAATACAATACCAAAAGGTTTGCAATTAATAAAAATACCAGCTCAGGACCTATGGAATGAGGAATTTAACCAGGAATGGGATCATTTTTTAAATATACAGTCACGGGGACTAATTGAATTAATAATTAAACGCAGAACACAAATCCTAGCTACAATAGCTGAAAAAATAAATCAAATAAAAGTAAATATGGAACACTTGGTAAAAGATGAACTATATAACAGTTGGCAAGATAAAATCTGTAGAAGCCTAGATAAAACTGAACAAGATATTATATACAAAAAAAGTAAAAAATTAAGAAAGTTTGATATGCAAGAATCTAAAACAAAATCCAATGAGATATTAACAGATATTGAAAGTACTGCAGAAGTAATCCCCACTGAGAGACAAAGATATAATATACCAGTGAGGAATCGATTTGAAAATTTCGCAGAACAAGCTTTTTTAGACCGGACTCCACCCCACCACTCAACACGAATAAGACACAAAAGATCGGTATCTCCGATACACAACAAAACCCCTCCCCCTCCCCCCAAACACCCTTACAACTTGAGACATCACAACCCTCACATAGAGAATTATCCCCAACAAAGACACCCACGAGCACCGAGATACGTAGAACAACAATTCACAACACCGATACACCAACAACATCATTTGGACCAAAGAGACCAAAGAAAACACGTAGAGGACGGAAGAAGACACAAAAATTACAGAAGAGATTATTAGATAATAATGACAATATCATCAATTTAAGTGATGTAGATCTGACACAAACACAAATTTCACTTCTAAATAAAGGGCTTAAGTTTGCTCCATCTGCGAAATTGAACAAATTCGATACCTACATTGGTATACAAAAATTTATAAAGAATATTTGTTTAAAAAAATATTTTTAAAAAAATCCCTTGGTTCCCCAAATACACACAATTGAAAAATTCCCACATACTAATCTTAAAAACAAGTCAAAAAATTTTCCTAGAAATGAAATAGGCCCAGAAATGGCAGGATTCCAAAAATGTGTTGAGATGGACTTAAGAAAATTAAAAGAAAAACGAATATACAATAATAATCTATCAAAGAAAGAAGTCTTAGCAATAAGGGAACTCCAAGACAAAAAAGAAATCACTATACGCCCCGCAGACAAGGGGGGCGCTATAGTGATTTTAAACACCGAAGACTACAATAGAGAATGTCTAAGACATCTATCTGATGTAGACACTTATAAGATGCTTAAGGGTGACCCAACTGCTATGTTTAAAGAAAAACTGCTAGAATATAGCACGAAAGGACTACATTCAGAAATTTTAAACAAAACAGAATTCAATTTTATTGTGGGAACACCTGGTAGACTTCCAGTATTATATTGTCTACCAAAAGTCCATAAGAATGCCACTTGTCCACCGGGTCGCCCCATAATATCGGGCATTGGATCCCTTACTGCAAACCTTTCAAAATACATAGATTCGTGGTTGCAACCTCTAGTCAAAAAAACCAAATCATATTTAAAGGATACAACAGAAGTGATTAAAATATTGGAGAAACTAAAAGTTGAAGATGATTGGATTTTAGCCACCCTAGATATAAAATCACTATATACAGTGATCAATCATGATCAGGGCATCCATGCACTTAAAGTCCAATTAGAAAAAGAGAATTTTAAACAGGAACATTTGAATTTTATTACAGAAGGAGTAAGACATATACTAGAACATAATTACTTCTTCTTTGAAAACAATTATTACCTACAGATCACGGGGACCGCCATGGGCACCAGGTTTGCCCCCAGTTATGCGAATCTATTTCTGGCATACTGGGAAGATTTATTTATTGATCCAACTATAGGGGGCAACCTGGTGCTCTGGCGCAGATATATCGACGATGTCATCTTGATCTGGAGAGGTAATGAAACCAGCTTACATTCCTTCATTTTAGAGTTAAACAATAATATATATAATTTAAATTTTACAGCAAATATAAACCAATCAGAAACAGAATTTTTAGATTTAAATATAACCAAAAAGGAAGATAAATATGTATGTCGCACTTTTCAGAAAACAACTGCGAAAAATGGTTACATACTATACTCTAGTTGCCATTTGCCCCAATGGTTGATAAATGTTCCCTTTGGACAATTTCGCCGTCTAAAAAGAAATTGGACTGAAGAATCACAATATCAGAAGGAAGCCGAGTTACTAAAAAATAAATTTACAGAGAGAAAATATCCCACACATATTTTAGAAACGGCATCCCAGAAAGTAAATGAAATATCTAGAGAAACCTTCTTTATAAATAACTCTGAAGAAAGCATAAATAATACAAAAAGTCAGAAACAAACTGACTATAGAATTATATTACCATTTTCTACTCAACACAAAAATATCGAACGAATTATTAACAAATATTGGCATTTACTAACACAAGATAAGATAATTGGCCCGCTATTACCAAAAAAAGCACAGATCACCTATACACGGGCACAAAATTTAGGTTTAAAAATTGCTCCCTCAATAAAACATAACCCCAAAAAACCTTCGTCAATTAAAAACTGGATGAGTTTGAAGGGATTTTATAGGTGCGGTAAATGTCAAGGATGCAAAACAACAAAATTTCCCAAAAGAACAACTGAAATTAAATCATTCCAAAATAACTTCTCTATGACTATTAAAAACTTCCTCAGTTGTGATTCTTCTAGCGTAGTATACCTAATCCAATGTCCGTGTGGGAAACAATACATTGGTAGGACGAAACGATGTTTAAAAACAAGAATAAGCGAACATCTACGCAATATTAAAAATGGTTATATGAAACACGCATTATCGAAACATTTTAAAGAAGTCCATAATAAAGACCCAAGGGGCATGTCCTTTATGGCATTACAAAAAATTGACACACATTGGCGAGGAGGCAAACATATAGACAAGATGTCTAGAGCCGAATCAAGAATGATATTCGATTTCGGAAGTCTGATTCCGATGGGTCTAAATGCAGATCTAGAAATATTCGGCTTTTTATAGAGTCATGGGCTGCATGTCCGCTTTCCGACGGAGAGCCCCATGTCAGGCTGTCTATCAGCACTGGGTCTCCCCGTCTGAGGCGGACATGCATCCCTATATCATCACACAACCTTTTCACCATTTTATCACTACTATTTTATCATCCTGCAGTATTTTACTATGTAACAAAATGTTTTTTTTATATATTTCAATGTTTCGTATCTTATATGTATTTTTATCATATATTCATTGTTTTAGTCATTATTTACGTATTTGTATTAAACCAAATAAGCTGCAACACTCAATTTTTATTGGGTGAATTAAGCCAGATATCTTAAATGATACATCAAGAAAACGCAATAGTAGCGAAAATGACGCATTGAAATCGCATAAAAAATCTTGCACATTTGACCGGACATTTACTGAGAATCTTCAATCCAGGTCCGTATTTTGCATCTCTCTAATGGACCTATTTAAAGCCAATCGAAAATTGGGAGATCAGCTGCCACTGAAGAAGGGGAAAGAGGTCCCCGAAACGCGTTTGGCGTAAATACAGCTGATAGCTCCCATCTCACCTAAAGGCCTGTCTACAGATGACACAAAGTCTGCGACTTTTTTCATTAAAAATTGGAGCGCTCCAGTAAGAAAATTTCTTCATTGAAGTATCGACCGATCACAGCTATCGCGATACCTGAACACAGTCACGGACGGGAGGTACGTCACATACCACGTGAGACGCGGCGTTCTGGGATACTAACAGTCCGGCCATCAGCCTCTACGATACCCTGCTGTGGATCTAACCAGAAGTATACCACCGACCACGCTACCTCGGCGTCTGCCGAGATATATGGGAAAGGACCGCACACCATCAGGTATATGATACCTACCCTTACCTTGAATACCTGGGGCTAAGGTAAGACGAACTGCTAACCTTACAGCACACAGCACTTTATTTTATACCCAACGAAAAGCTATTTTTGGGAACCTGCTCTCCTCAAAGCCCCTTCTGAGTACAGACATTACTCACCATTGCCCCCTTAATGTGACTTTTTCTCCTCATTTAAAAGAAAAGACACAGCATCTACTCATTTGTTTTACCATCAAGGCTTATATACGCAGCTATATTGGTTTTAAGGATTTATCAGTTTTATGATTGTGAATTCTATCTTATCCTGCTGCGCAGCGTCTATTTTTATCAATTTTTGTCACATTATCTGATTTTACCATTATTATTTGAATAAATTGTGTGATCACTTTACATTGTATTTCATACTATTTTATCGTATATTCCATCCATTGTTTCTTACATACAGAGTGCCAGTCCAGTTCATTTATCCATTTTTTTAACATTTTTTCCTGCACGGGTGATACAGTTTTCTGGCCTAGAGCACCTGGTCCTAATTTGCTGAGGAGTGAGCTATTCCTGTTATTTAACTTCAATTAAATTAGCTGTATTACAACCAGTGCCCCATGACAAAATGGAGGCTGTTGTGAAGGCCCTCATGGAGGCTAATCTGCAGCAGCGAGAGACAAACCTGCAGCAACGCGAGGCTAATAAGCAGCAGGAAACCAACCAGTTGCTGCTACAACACGTGATGGCTTTGCAGACAGCAGGAGCAACCCAGAGCTTCACAAGATGACCCCGCCGACGACATCGAAAACGTACCTGGCGATGTATTAGAAAGTAGCCATCAGGGAAAAGTTACCCCGTGACCAGTGGGCTGAGGTCGTCGCTCCATTCCTGGCATCCGATTCCCAGCGGGTGCATTTCGACTTGCCGGATGATCAAGCAGTCGACTACCAAAAAGTAAAGGGTGAGATTTTGGCAAGGCTGGGGGTAAATGTGTTGGTCCGGGCCCAGCGGGTACATCAGTGGGTGTTTGAGCTGACTGAGCCTGCGAGGACCCAGTATTATGACTTACTCCACCTCTTGCAAAAGTGGCTACAGCCTGATGTGCTGAGTCCCACGGCTATGCTGGATAGACTATTGGCTGATATGTTCACCCCCTCTACATCACTGGATTGGCCAGGTGTCTCCTGGCAATGCCCTAGAAATGGTGGACCTGGTGGAGCGCTACGAGGCTACTAAGACTGTTACAGGGGGTTCTTTTGTGAGGGAGGCAGTCAAAACCCAGTAAATCTCCATCCCAGACCCGGCGACTTGTACCAACCAAACCCACGCGGGGTGTACCCTCTACGGGCCTGGCTCCAATAGTCTGCTGGCGGTGTCAGGAGCCGGGCCATGTAAGAGCTGAATGTCCCCATCAGGTGGAACCCATGGATACTAACTATGGCTACCGTCAGTCGCTATATGCCAGGAAACTATGTGCAGCAGGTACCTAAAAAACTCTAAACCACCTGTCCCAGGTGGAGGAAGGAGACACTCCAGCGGAGGCTCATAGATGGGGGTAACTTTTATGGAGTTTCTACTCTAGGGGTGCTTCAAATGGGAAATGGTGTCCAAAAAACCAGTCCAGCAAAATTTGCCTTCCAAAAACCATACAGCGCACCTTTCCCTCTACGCCCTACTGTGTGCCCGTACAGTAGTTTATGGCCACATATGGGGTGTTTCTGCAAACTACAGAATCAGGGCAATAAATATAGCATTTTGTTTGCCTGTTAACCCTTGCTTTGTTACTGGAAAAAATGGATTCAAATGGAAAATTTGCCCAAAAATTGAAATTCTCAAATTTCATCTCCATTTGCCAATAACTCTTGTGGAACACCTCAAGGGTTAATGACGTTTGTAAAATCTGTTTTGAATACCTTGAGGGGTGTAGTTTCTAGAATGGGATCATTTTTGGGTGGTTTCTATTATGTAAGCCTCACAAAGTGACTTCAGACCTGAACTGGTCCCTAAAAAGTGGGTTTTTGAAAATGTCTGAAAAATTTCAAGATTTGCTTCTAAACTTCTAAGCCTTGTAACATCCCCCAAAAATACTTCAATTACTCTTACCGGTAATATGTTTTCCATGAGCCCATGACAGCACCTGTGAGAGATCCTCCTCCCTCCGGACAGGAAACAGGAACTTCCCAGATCTTTAAATTGGTCCCGTGCCTTCTACCTTCAGTATTTGACAAGATTCCTGGGACCAGCAACGCACCTATATATAGTGAGAACTAACAACATAGGCGAGAAAACATAATAGACAAAAACTCTGCGCCAAATATATGCCAGGCATATCTCTTCTTTGGCACCATACTAAAGAGTAGACTTCTCTTTTTTCCATTATTCTTTATATATAAATAAAAAAAATATATATATATATATATATATATTTTTTTTTTTTTTTTTTTTAATTAAGGGAGGGAATTATGTAGGTGCTGTCATGGGCTCATGGAAAACATATTACCGGTAAGAGTAATTGAAGTATTTCCATTACGCCCCATGACAGCACCTGTGAGAGACTAGACTAGATAACTATTAGGGAGGGACTGCAGCCTGCAGCACCTTTCTCCCAAAGGCCATATCCTGCACAGATGAAAGGTCCAACCTGTAGTGTTTGTAAAACGTAGAGGGGGAACTCCACGTTGCAGCCCTACAGATCTGTTCTATGGTAGCGCACCCTTTTTCTGCCCAGGAAGAGGCTACTGCCCTGGTGGAATGGGCTGAAAAATCTGAAGGGACCTGACAATCTGATAGTGAATATGCCAAACCTATTGCTCTCTTGATCCATCTGGCTAAGGTACGGCTTGTAACCTTGGAGCCCCTGTTCTGACCCTGAAATTGAACAAAGAGTTGCGGGGTCTTTCTAAAGTCCTTCGTAGATTCTAAATACTCACAGACACACCTTCTAACATCTAAAGTATGAAAGGATTTCTCTCCTTCATTCTTTGGGTCCTGACAAAAGGAAGGGAGAACTATCTCCTGAGACCTATGAAACACCGACACTACTTTGGGCAGGAACGCAGGGTCTGGTCTGAAAACAATCCTATCCTCCAGAATCTGGGTATATGGAGGGGAAGAGGACAAAGAGGACAGCTCTCCAACACGTCTGGCAGATGTAATGGCCACTAAAAATACAGTCTTATAGGACAGCATCTTTAAGGGGATGTCCCCCAGAGGCTCGAACGGAGCCTTGGTTAGAGCAGAAAGAACCAGGTTAAGGTCCCATGGGGCTGACTTAGATCTAACTATAGGACAAAGTCTAGAGGACCCCCTAATGAACCTTTTGACCCAAGGATGAGTAGCCAAACGAAAATCAAACAGGACACTCAGTGCCGAGACCTGCACCTTGAGAGTGCTGGGTTTAAGCTTTTTGTTCAGGCCTTCCTGCAAAAAGTTCAAAATTAACGGGATGTTGGGCGAGTTCAAGTCTAAGCCTGGACCTGCAAACCGAAGGAAGGCTTTCCATACCCTCAGATAGATATCGGAGGTGACTTTTTTCCTACTAGCTAGGAGAGTCCCGATGACCTGTTCTGATAGGCCCCTAGACCTGAAGAAAGACCTCTCAAAATCCAAGCTGTCAGGTGGAGATTCTTGACTTCCGGATGATGTAGAGGGCCCTGGGATGTTGGAATCAGGGATGATTTGTCCCAATTTATTAGCCAGCCCAGGCTCGTCAGGATCCCCAGGACCTTCTGTATGTGAGATCTCAACTGCTCTGGGGACTGCCCTACCAAGAGAAGGTCGTCCAGGTATGAGACTATAATGATGTCCGACCTCCTTACTTCTGCCATTACCTCCGCCATCAGCTTTGTGAAGAGCCTCGGCGCCTGTGATACCCCAAAAGGAAGAGCTCTGAACTGTAAATGAACAATTGATTCCCCCATCTTCACTGCCACCCTCAGGTATCTTTGGGACAAGGGATGGATGGGCACGTGGTAGTAGGCGTCATTGTTGAGTGGAACTTGATGTTTGAGGTCTGGATTTAAACAGCACACTTTTTGAATTATCAGATCTCCACTCCCTCCTTTTCTTTTGATCCCCAAAAGCCTTCCTTTCATTACTCCGAAATGGCTTCCCCTGTTTAGGAAAGGACGGTGCTGGAAAACCTTTTTTCTTATCGGATGCCTTATCTAAAATGTCATCTAAGGCTGATCCAAATAGAAAGCCCCCTTGGCAAGGTAAGGCACAAAGCTTAGATTTTGAAGCTACATCGCCCTTCCACCCTTTTAACCATAACGACCTTCTGGCTGAATTGGAGAGTGCAGCCGCCCTAGCGGAAAGCCTCAATGCGTCAGCGGAGGCATCAGAGATAAAGTCCACTGCACTGGACATAGTTGGTATCGCCTCCAGCAGCTGATCCCTAGGAGTCTTATTCTCTATATGAGACTCTAATTCCTCCAACCAGAGCTTTAATGACCTAGCCACCGAGGTAGTTGCTATATTTGGCTTAAAGGCAGAAGTGGAAGCCTCCCAATTCTTCCTTAAGTATGCATCAGCCCTTTTGTCCATGGGATCTTTAAGGGACCCTAGATCCTCAAATGGGAGAGCTGACTTCTTATTTATCTTGGCTACGGGAGCGTCTACCCTCGGTACCTCCTGCCAAGCTGACACTTCCTGATCATCAAAGGGGTACTTTCTCTTGACCGCTCTAGGGATAAAGAATTTTTTATCAGGCTTCTCCCATTCACGTTTAATCAGATCCTTGATACAGTCCTGAATGGGGAAAACCCTAGACTTTTTAGGCTTTAGGCTCTCAAACATTAGCTCTGGTCTAGACCTGGACTCCTTTTCCTCCTCAAGCTCCATCGTGGATCTAACCGCCTTCAATAACAGGTCCGTATCTTCTGCTCTAAACAACGGCTTCCCTGTCAAATCCTCAGAAGAGGAATCCGAGTCTGCAATAGCGCCTTCCTCAGACCCAGAGTCCATAGCATCCTCCGCTACCGCCTGGGGCCTCTTATGTCTGGATGAGCTAGGCAGGGATTTTTTAAGCTCCTCTACTGACGAACGGACTTCATTTTTTACTAAATTCTGGATACTCTGTAATAAAGATGGCGACTCCTCGGCCACTAACTTATCCAGACATGGTTGACAACATGTCTTGGAGTAAGATGGATCCAGCTTCCTCTTGCAAATTCCACACTCCTTAGCTCTTTTGTGGGAAGCTTTCTTTGGGTGCTCTTTAGCCTGCATTTAATAAAACAACCCATCAGCTTAACCTGACCATAAAAACAAACAACTCCCCAAAGGGAGATGGTGGGGGTTAACCCCTCTTACCCCCAGGAGTACCATGCTTGGTTCCAAAAGCTGCTCCTGTCCGTCGGTGCGCTGTTGTACATCCCCTACTTCTTGCATCATAATGCTGCGTAAAGGGGGGCCAATTGAGGGCTGTAGATGCCGCTTGTGTCCCGACCGATCTCCTGCTACTACTCACCACCACGCTGGCTGGCCGGCGTTCCCATTTTTCAAATGGGCCGCGCAGCGCCCCCATGTTAAGCTCCTCCCCTTCCGGCCGATGGAACGCACGCGTCACTTCCGGTGCGACGCGCACGTCCCGCACAGCCAGCCTCAATGAGAGGGGAAGACGCACCTCCCCCCTCATGCCGCGACTTCGCCGGCAGGCAGGGACACGAGGCAGCCCAGGCATCCCCCCATGGTTCCGAAGAAGGGAATAAAATGCAGACGCCGGGCTTCTCAGCGGCTCCTAGTGGAGACTTACGCCGACAGGTACCTCCACTAGGTTTCGCTTTTAACCCTAGAGGTCCTGCAGCCAAGAAATAGACCTGGAAAGAAATCCTCCTGTCCCTGGACAGGAAACAGGAAAGAACTGAAGGTAGAAGGCACGGGACCAATTTAAAGATCTGGGAAGTTCCTGTTTCCTGTCCGGAGGGAGGAGGATCTCTCACAGGTGCTGTCATGGGGCGTAATGGAAATAAAAGATCATTCTCAAATTGATCCAAACATGAAGTAGACATATGGGGAATGTAAAGTAATAACTATTTTTGTAGGTATTACTATGTATTCTAGAAGTAGAGAAATTGAAACTTGGAAATTTGCAATTTTTTAAAAAAAATTGGTAAATTTGGTATTTTTTTTTATAAATAAAAAAATATTTTTTTTACTTAATTTTACCAGTGTCATGAAGTACAATATGTGACGAAAAAACAATCTCAGAATGGCCTGGATAAGTCAAAGTGTTTTAAAGTTATCACCACTTAAAGGGACACTGGTCAGATTTGCAAAAAATGGCCTGGTCCTTAAGGTGAAATAAGGCTATGTCCTTAAGGGGTTAAAGTAATTAAATACATAATTTAATCTTGTGCTGTTCTGGTATCTCGATCACGAATCCCCACGTCCGTGTTTTGGCCTAGTTATATGCTACTGCGGGTTGGTTTCTCACCCTATATAATCCTGTTAGTGGACCAGGCTTAAATCAAATGAGAAGTTGGTGGCAGTAAAGGGCTGTTTCACTGGGGCAGTGAAAAGGCTCTCTCAGCTTGTTGCCTCTCTGTGCCCGTGTGGACAAGAGAAGTCTGTGAACACTATACCAAGCTGACCTTACCGTCTCCTCTGGGACGGCGTAACGTCACGCCTTGGTAACCAGTGACTATACCGTATCTCACTGGCTCTACGTATTTGACGTCCGACGGCAGCGAGGTGCGGTATGCGTCACAACTTCCAAACTAAACCTAAGCGCTAGTGATATTCGGTCATAATATTTGGCTTATATTCCCATACCAGCAATGTCATTGGAATCTGCCCGATACCTGGATGAACCCTTAGAGCTGGAAGAACTTAGAGCGACCCTGGGGTCTTTCCCCAATGAGAAGCCCCAGGTCTTGATGGTTTATCGGCTGAGTTAGTTTTTAAACGGTATCAGGAAACCCTTCTCCCTCATCTCTTAGATACATTTCAAGATTCTGTGCGTCTGGGGAAACTGCAGGCATCTATGCGAGAGGCTGTGGTGGTGGTGGTGCTTCCCAAACCTGAAAAAGACCCAACTATGCCTGACTTATATAGGCCTATATCCCTTCTGCCCACTGAACTGATGTGAAGATATTGGCAAATGTGCTAGCCAACAGCCTGAATAAAGTTATTGATTCCCATATACACGAGGACCAGTCGGGATTTATGCCCGACAACAGCATCTCCATTAATCTTCTGAGACTTTTTCTTAATCTCCAAAGACCAATGGATACTGGGGGCTGTCGTGCGGTGGTATCCCTCGACGCTGCAAAAGCTTTTGACAGCGTCGAATGGGATTATCTATGGGAAGTTATGAGGGCTATGGGGTTTGGGTCGGGATTTATATCATGGGTTCAGCTCCTTTACTGTTTACTAGTGGCTAGAAATAGGGCAAACGGGGAATTGTCTGCGCAGTTACCTCTGCAGAGGGGAACTAGACAGGGTTGCCCATTATCCCCACTATTGTTTGGTATCGCCATTGAGCCCTTGGCCTGTCTTCTGCGTGTGTCCCCTGAATGGAGAGGGTTTCCATTGGGTCCTAGGGAGGAAAGAATCTCCCTATATGCGGATGACATGCTTATATATAATGGAGATATAACGCATTCCATTCGCCCAATTATGAAACAGGGTAGTGGAGGGACCTCAAATTTGGTGAGGCATAGATTAGAACTAAATTAAAATATTATGTCCATTTATTCATAAAAACCAAATAGTAGTTAAAATAAATAACATATAAAATACCCTCGTCTATGAATATTTCATTCTATAGCAACTACATATACTTCTAAAGAATAATACATACTAAAGAAAAAAATTAAGACTCTCAAAATGATTAACACATGACTATATACACACATTAGATGTTTTGCGTTTGACTGATGACATCCCAATCAGAATTTATAAAGCATTCAGTCGAAACCATATTTAATAATACAGAGGGATAATGCTAATATCACTATCATATCAATTTTTTGGGGACAGCAATTCAATCAACAGATCAGTCAAACTACTTTGTTACCGTTTTTATAGGACACTGTTTTTATATGTGCTGTTATATATTTTATTATAGACAGGCAGACAAATCGGAGTGGTTGCCAGTAACTTCCAGCCCTGATTCAGGTAGTCTATATATATATAGGAAAGAGAGATATTTTTTTCCAGCCAATTGTAACCAGCTAATGAGCTGTAGGTGATCACCTAACTTTTATTCCATTTTTTCCTAATTATCTAAGTGATTTGGGTCTGTTCCGGAACCAGGGGAGTCTACACTTTATTCCGGAGCAATTCATTAGCTTATATATTCATAGACGAGGGTATTTTATATGTTATTTATTTTAACTACTATTTAGTTTTTATGAATAAACTGACATAATATTTTAATTTAGTTCTAATCCATGCCTCGCCAAATTTGAGTGCCCTCCACTACTCTGTTACTACAAAACTTTATACACTTGGGTGATGGGTACGCCCTGGAGTGAGCACCTACTCCAAGGTCTTAAACAGGTGAGCCACTGACACTGATGGTCCAATAATGAAATACATTACTGAATTTGGTAAGAGATCTGGATTAACAATTAACTGGGATAAGTCGGTAATCCTTCCCCTTAATCCCCTCCCACCGCAGATAGACTGGACGCAGGTCCGGCTGCAAATCGCCAATAGTTTGAAATATTTGGGGATAACGCCAATAATGACAGACTATGTTAAGGTTAATATAGGCCTGATGATTCAAAAATGTACTGAAAAAGTAAATGCCTGGTGTAAGCTCCCCCTATCTGTAGTTGGTCGTTGTAATCTAATTAAAATGATATTGATGCCCCAACTGTTGTATGCACTATACAATGCTCCTGTATGGATTCCCCAAAGGATATTTTATAAGATTCAAGGTATTTTTCAATTCTTGGTATGGAAAAAGAAGATACCCAGAATTCGTAAGGAGACGATGCAGAAGGGTAAAGGGGAGGGAGGCCTCTCCCTTCCAAATCCGTGGCTGTACTTTATAGCTGCACAAACAGAACATTTTAATCGGTGGGGACAATGTACTGGTTTAGGGCCATCAGCTAGAATAGAGACATTTATCATGAAGCAAAAAATACCTATCGCTATAGCGGAATTGGGAAAACCGCAGGCCTACCGTGGGACCTCTCCCACATTATCGCTGATAACAAAAGTTTGGTCTAAGTTTAAAGACCAGATTGGTCTTCAGGCCCTCTATGATAACACGCCTCTTTGGCATAACCCACGATTACCTTAAATGTTTAGACTGGAAGGCTTTTCCCCGTGGGAAGAGAAGGGCATCTTATTTCTTCATCAAATTCAAAAGGATGGAGTTATCAAATCATTTGCACAGATACAACAGGAATTTGGTCTCCCTCACAATATGTTTTATCAATTCTTACAGCTTAGGCATCCATACCAGGCGCAGTTTAAAGAGGGCATGTCACTGTCGGCTTCCCCTCCGATCGTTCAACAGGTGCTGTGTAGTGGCAGTTCTAAATGTCCTCTACAGACATCTATTTGATAAGTCTATATCTCCAAGCTGCCTACCAATTAAGGGTAGGTGGGAACGTGACGTCGGAGCTACCACACAGGAGCAGTGGGACGGAATTCTAGCTCTAACTCCTAGCTTGGCGCTTAGTGAAGCCGAACGCCTATCTCAACTATATTTAATACACAGTGTGTATAAAACTCCTGTTTTCCTACATAAGATAGGTATTTGGCCAAACTCATGCCGCCCTCAGTGTGGGTGGAGGAGGCCTCCTTAATGCACATGTTTTGGGATTGCCCTGAGTTAGGAACATACTGGAAAGAAGTGCTGCAAATAATTATCCAGGTGACTCAGATACAGGCAGTGTGTGATCCCAGATTGTGTATATTGGGTATCACAAATGTGCTAAGAGTGGATAGCGGAACATCTTTAAGCATACAAAGAATGTTATTTCAGGCTAGAATACTAATAGCCAAATACTGGATAGAAAAGAGACCACCCACTAGGCGGGCGTTTATAAGCAGAATTAATAATATACTAAGATACGAAAGAGGAATATATCTAAAAAGATGCCATGCGGGTTGGTTTGAAGTCCCTGGATTGGCGTCGCGAGCACTGGCGGGAGACTGCCTGCGGGGTCAACTTTCTGAATTAACACATCTACTCTAAATGGTAGGCAACTCCAGCATATCCTAGATAGAAGTAGATGTGTGCTTTTGATACCCCAGCCTGGGAAAGTCTAATGCGTAACATGATAATACATTGAACCAATCATAAGCCAATGCATTATGTTTTCCCAACTTGGGTTAAAACGGTCATCTCTTTGCATGGAAGTTTGGGTTGGGGTGGGAGGGGGTTTTATAAGTAATATTATGTAAATGGGTTACATTGGCATCCGGAGGCATACCAGTGGAGTTTTGAAAGACTGACATGACACGCAATATTGGAAACGCAACAATTCTTTATTATGTTACATGAATATTATGCGAACAAATGTACAACAATTGTATGTAACTCATTGCTTTCCCTTTAAATTGTTATATATTTTCAATCAAAATATACCCAATAAAAAAAAGAAAAAAAGAATCGGTGGTGGATATACAGAAGTTTTGTAGAGGCCGGTGCCTCTACATATTTTGGGCAAATTACTGCCAGAGCAGGGGCTTATTAAGACCGGTGTTTAAAACGCAGGTCTAAATAAATGTGCCCCTACATGCAGAGCAAAAGTGTATTGTGAACAGGCCCTTACTGTGTGACCTACAACATTTACATATAAGGCTATATACACGGATGACTTCCGTGTGCTGTCTGCATTATTTGTGGCCTCATAAAAATGAATGGATCTGCAAAGAAAATGCTGATTGGATTAGGGCTGCAAGAAGTACTCGATTAAATCGAGTAATTCGACACACAAAAATCCTCGATGCTAATTTTTTGCATCGAGGATTCGTTTTTGTCACGTGACCACGGAGCGGGAGTGAAGCGCTTGCTATTACTCCCACTTCATGGTCTCCTGCTGACCCGCAATGCGCTCAGAATACTTACCTTTCCAGCCGGGGGTCTCCGGACACTTCACAGCATGTCCATGGTCCCGCGCTGCACTGACCTCCTGACGTCCGCAAACCATGATCTGACGCGCTGTGTGACGAGGAACAATGGAGTGTCGGCAGCGCCCGTTGGTGAAACCGACAGGGTGGGGGCGCGACTAAGGCCGGGCGCCCAGAGTGCACAGCGTCATAGCAACTGTGGCAGGCGCAACAGTATGAAGTGCCTTTTGCGCTGTGGCATTAGTAGAATTTTGATATCTCTGACTTTTAGTCTAACCAGACTGTCTATTACTCTGTAATTCCTCTAGCGCCGTTCTATGGAAACAGTAGGTTTAAAGAGCACACCAAATGCTTGAAATAACTTCTTTATTAACTCAACTTTTCTTCATATATAACACTGCCACCTCCGCAGCAGATAGTCCATGTACAGTACACCTTCTCATTCAAAGAGTTTTCTTTATTTTCATGACTATGAAAATTGTAGATTCACACTGAAGGCATCAATATATATATATATTTAAATCTCACCCTTCCCTCTACAGCTAATAATGGCTAATATGCCAAAAAAAGGCTACTCACTGTTAACTTCCAAATCAGAAAAAATATACTAACGCTAAAATTGATAAAAAGCAATACAAATAAAACCATATAGGTTGATGCTCATAAGGCCAGCCTTTTGAACCTATCAACAGCAACACTGTAATCCTTTTTGCAAATAGTTAATCATATGGTCCAACGGCAAAGCTGCAATAGACTAATAGTCTTTTTCAACAGGCCCAGTATAGCTGAATACACGGTTGATTATTGTGGGCAAGATGTGGTTGAATACACCATATAGCAGATTCAGTATAGCCGAATACACAGTTGATAATGGTGGGCACAATGTAGCTGGATAAAAGACAAAGCAGATTCAGAACAAATTTTATATAGAGAGTTTGGTACAGCTGAGAATGGGGTCACTGCAGTGAACTCTGTATAGCTGAATGCAAAAATTATGGTTGCTGCTCTACGTTCAGAGTTACTTCAATGCCCTCAGTAGCGGAGTACAAAAATGTGGTGTTCTCAATTGTGGCAGTTCGGAACACATATAGCAACACTTGTATATAGTTGCATGTACGTTACCACTCCTTGGAGGTTCGCTAGTTTGCGGCAGCCTCCCGGCGGCTGGGTACAATCCGCACGCCGATACAGCGTCCCACGTGACGTTGCAGCGTCCCACATGACCGGGAGCTGTTTGTTGATTGGTCGCAGGGTGTCCCGATTGCTTCCCAATACGGAGTGCATCGTTTGGATAGGAGCGGTATTTGTAATCTGTTATTCGTGGTTCAGATGGTTCTGCATCCAAAATGAGGGGATCTGGATCCGTACTTTAATCTTAAAATCCCGAATCTTATGCTGCCATTTATAAAACCAACAGCGTTTCGGGACTAGCGGTCCCTTCCTCAGGGGTAGGCAGTATACTGATTTGCTCCCCTTTATAAGGTAAAACTTTAATTGTAGAGGGTGTGGCTTCTAAAAAAAACATATATATAAAATGTGGAATGGATTTGGAATTGTTTCATTAGAGATAAAGCTCCCTTGCGTTTTCCATTTGTAATTCATGCGATAATTGTCCAATTAGTAGATAATGGAATAAAAATGGAATACAAAGTATTAGGCTGGGTTCACACGGGTGTGTCCGGATTAGGTCTGGATGCGTCTAGGTGTATTGCGGCAAACCCGCGCGAGTAGGTACGCAATTGCAGTCAGTTTTGACTGCGATTGAGTTCCGATGTTCAGTTTTTATCGCGCGGGTGCAAAGTGTTTTGCACGTGCGTGATAAAAAAACCGACTGTGGTACCCAGACCCGAACTTCTTCACAGAAGTTCAGGTTTGGGTTCAGAACTTCCTTGGCTTCTCCACCAACATATCGCTTTCGGTGGAATAACTTGTTGACTGGACTGAAGCAGTGATGCTCAATGATCATTTCAAAGCTTGCCTTCCACTCTATGAACTTCAGTACATCTCCTGAAAATACAGTAGGTTCCGGAACGGGAAGTCTAGCGAGGACTGTTCTCTGTGGTCTTACTGGGACAATGGTTGTAACATTCTCCTGAGCGTTGTAGTGACATCTAGGAATAGAATCATCCAGTCTGTTTTCTATGATCTTAACTTCTTTCTGCCTTTCCAGACTTTTCATCTGTTGGCGCTGTGCCTCGATTACAGCTTCCTTTTCAGCCACCAGTTGGCGCTGCGCTTTAATGGCATCTTCCATCTCAATTTCTGCTCTCTTGACAGCAAGTTGTTCCTTTCTGTTCGCTGAAGTACTTGAGGACTCTGATATGGGGGTGGCACTTCTGCTAGCGAAGGAAGTCACACATGAGATTGTGGTCCCCCCAAGGACCTAGCATAGTCTCTCATAAAGAGCTTGTTTATTCTCCTTCTTGCTTTAACTTCATCATGGTTTTCTGCAGATGACAGTTCTCTCATAAGCTTTACTAAATCTTTAGTGACCGCAGTACATGGGCCATATTCCTTACAATGTCCTGGGAAGGTGTTGTAAGCGACAGTAGGTTGACATATGCTGCCATAAGCTCTGATTCAGATTCTTCTACCGTCTCTATCATATCACTCAAGTTCCCTTTTATACTTTCTTGTTTTAACTTTCCACGAATGCCTTTAATGTATAATTTCCACTTCTCATACATTCTGGCAAACATTTTTCCTTTTAATGCTGCTTCTTGCTCCAAATTTCCCAGCATCTTTGGGGTCAGTTTTCTGGCACGTGATGAACGTCTTAGTTCATCTGTTTGGGCTATATTTGTTTGAGGCAAGACTAATGCTGCATTAGACTTTTCTAACTCAGGTTCTCTTGCTCTTCCCCCTCTATCTATCTTTGCATCCTCTAACAGTGGCATAGTAATATCAGGCTCAGACATTTTACTTTAAATGCTATAACAATCAATACGAATATTAAAGAACCTTTCACTTTAAATGCAATAATAATAAATGCAGAAATAAATGACTCATTTTAAATACCTTAGAGTCCGTGTAATACAAACTGTCCTTTGTTTTACTTTATTCCTAAACATGAAAATGTCTCTTTATGTCAAAGCCTATATGTCTCTTTAACCCCTTCAGGACCTTGGACGAGTATACTTGTCCTGGAGCAACGGTCCTGGCATTAAACTGTCACCATGGCTGCAGACATGGTGACAGCGCTGAGTGCCGGCTGTTACACACAGCCAGGCACCCAGGCTCAATGCCGAGAAGGGTCCTGTGACCCCCCCATATCGGCGATCGCTGCAAACCGCAGGTGAATTCAGACCTGCGGTTTGCAGCGCTTTATGTAGTTTCTGATCCCTGCGGTCCCTGACCGCAGGGATCGGAAACCTAAAAATGGCCAAAATCTAATGTTTTTAACCCCCCCTGCACCCCTGAATTCATTTATGTGGCGGGGTGCAGGGGGGGCGGTTTGTGGGCGGTGCGGCAGTTGCGGGAGGTGCGGCCGGCGGGATCGCGATCCCCCGCCCGCCTCCCGCTGAATTTTCATTGGTGGGTCAGTGGTACCAGAATGTCAGCACATTCTTGACACTCTGGTATAAACGGCTGACATCGCTGCGATGTCAGCCGTTTCACCCTTTCCATACCGCGGTCCGTACGGACCGCGGTATGGAAAGGGTTAAGTCAGGGTGCCTTTGCAGGGTCAGTATGGAAAGGGTTAAGTCAGGGTGTCTTTGCAGCCCCCAGATGGATGGGGGGACAGAGGGAGGGAGCTCCCCTCCTTCCCCTTCCCCGTCTGCTCAGTTGTGGCAGACGGGGAAGGTTCCCATGGCAACAGGACGCCTTCTCAGGCGTCCTGCTGTCCATGGTGCTGAACAGATCTATGCTAAAAGCATAGATCTGTTCAGTGTAAGTAAAATACAGTACAACATAAAATGGTGGATATATTTCTCTCTTCAGTATCTGTACTCTCACTTTAAAGGGGTTGTCCGAGTTATGAAAAAAAAATATATAGCACTGAAAATCTGATATATAACTGAGCTAAGCAAGTTTTATGCAAAACAAAATAAATATATATTTTTCCTCATTTCCCTGGTTCTTTTATGGCCCTTTGTTTACATGCAATAAAAACAATCTCTGCTCCTCCCCCTGCTCTGCTGAGGGAGTGAATACAAGTGCTGCCCTGAGTGACATGTCTGCCTGCTGGGAGACTCTGCAGCATGTTGTATGTGTAGGACTACATGTTCCATCTGTATAATGACACTGCTAATACACACAGGATCTTCCCCCTACCTTCTTGTGCAATGCTCTCTCTAGTATATCAGCTTCAGTGCCCAGAATTGTCCCTGCCTGCAGAGCTGTGCAGCTGAAGGGGTTAAGAATCCTAGCAGAAAGTAGACGGCAGTGAAGGGGGGCGTGGCCAGCACAGTGACGTCTCGTTTACAGGCTTGTAAACGACCTTTATGAGAGCAGGGAGAGAAGCTGACATCACAGGTCATGTGACCCTCAGTGAAATCTGAGAAACCAGCCACTGGAGATAAAGTGAGTGAATTGGAAAGCTGTTACATTTAACTCGGACAACCCCTTTAAGTTATTTAAGCACTTTATGATTTCTCTAAAAGGTATATCTGAGGTCTAACTAATAGTTCACTTGCTGAATTTGGTCGCAACTGGTTCAGTATACAGTTCTAATCACTATATTAACAGTAGCAACATTATATAACTGTTTTTTTAAACTCGTTTTATTGAACGAATCATCAGAAAAGTCCAAAGAACAACAGTGTACATGAAGTTCAATAAGACATTCAGAAACATAAACATTACCATATACATACCAAGATCAATAAAGGTGAGATGACAATTCACATATGTAAAACATGTACAGAGCAGTTATATTTGATAGGACACATGTTTGTGCTGAGTACATAATCATCTATCTTAATATAGCGCTAAGATTATCCGAAAATCTAGGAGCTGAATACATAGTTTGCATAGATGAACACCAGGGTCCCCATACATTTTTAAACTTCTGAGGACATCCCCGATTCTTGAATACAATGTTCTCATAGGATACTACATTATTCACAAGTACTTTCCATTGGCTAAGGGAAGGTCATCTATCACCCATCCAGCGAATCGCAATAGCTTTCCGTGCAAGAAACAATGCTTCTCTCAGGAGTATTCTGACATGGTGAGGGTATACCTCGTCATCAAGTATACCAAACAGGCACACTTGAGGTGTTAATGCTATCGAAGGTTGTATAAGTATAGAAAGAAAGTTTGTGACGTCAGACCAAAAGGTTTGTATATACGGACATTCCCATATAAGGTGCCAGAACGTTGCCCCCTCCGCGTCACATCTATGACATCTAGAATGTGACATTTTGCCTATTTTTTGCAGCCAGACGGGTGATAGATAACTTTGATGAATAATACATAGCTGTATAAATTTGTTATTGATAGATGGGAAGACCAATACCGGAGATTCCAATAGATCATTAATTTCTTCATTTGTGATACCCGGAATTAGAGTTTCCCATTTGGATAGTACCAGTAGGGGGGCCTTATGCATTTTGGTACTCAGTAAGTGAGTGTAGAGGGCAGAGATAAATCCCTTGGGGCCCTGAGAGCGTATGACACAAATCAGAGATCGAAATGATGATATCCCTAAAATGAATGCTCATAGCGTGTCGTAATTGAAGATACTTAAAAAATGTGGTTCTAGGTAGGTTATGACGTTCTTCCAGTTGTTCAAAAGTGCTGAATACATTGCTGGAGTATAGGTCGCCCAGGACGATAATCCCATAATCCCTCCAGAACTGTTTATCTATCCCAGTATGAAGAGAGGGAAACATAGGGTTTTCCCATAAAGGTATGTTAGGGGCCAATTCTGTATAAGAATGCATCTTCTTGCCAGCTTCCCATACCTGTACGGGTAAGAGTGCTCTGCTAAATAGTTTTGGTTGTTCCAGCACTGGCCATAACGAGGAGATATCCAAAAATGCAGCCAGTTGCCTTTCTGCTCTAACTAGAACATTCCCCGAAGAAATCCATGATTGTAGTTGTCTCAATTGTCCCGCCAAATAATATAAATGTAAGTCAGGCAAGGACATACCTCCATTTCCTCTAGGGCGGCACAGTACATCAATGGATAATTTAGGCCTATTATTACCCTATATGAATGGAGACATTAGTGACTTATAACGCTGGAATATCTTTTTGGGAACAATGAAGGGTGTATGCTCTAATACATATAACCATTTAGGTAGAATGATTAACTTAATCAAGTTTATTCGACATGGGACAGATAATGGGAGACCACCCCACACCTTAAATTTGTCTGCACTATAGTTCAGGGGAGGCTGTATGTTGAGTGTGTGGAAAGAAGCCGCGTCCTTGGTAATATGGATCCCTAAATACTTAAATTCAGATACTATAGGTAGTTCGGTATTAAGAGAGGATGAGGGTAGGGAGTATAACGGAAATAGGACAGATTTAGACCAATTTATCCTCAAACCGGAAAATTGACTAAACGTTTCAATGAGATGAGCAGCACGAGGCAGTGTAGATTCCACCTCTGACATAAACAGTACCATGTCGTCTGCGTAAAGTCCCACTCTATCCTCTTGATCACCTATAAATATCCCCTTAAATTGGTCATCAGATCTAATACGAATAGCTAAAGGTTCAATCGCTAAAGCAAATAATAGTGGCGATAACGGGCATCCTTGCCTGGTGCCGTGGCCCAGATCAAAGTTCGCCGAGCACATACCATTCACCAGAATACCAGCCGAAAGTCGTTTATATAAAATTGATATCCACCTAATAAATGCAGGACCTATTCCAAAGCATTCCAAGGCGGCCAGCAAGTATGGTCATTCCACTGAGTGAAAGGCCTTGGCCGTATCCAAGGATGCCAGGGCCCACTGACTCTTCCACTGAAGGCCTATTTGGGTGACAACCTGCACTCTACGGATATTATCTGTTGTGGACCTACCAGGCAAGAATCCGGATTGATCTGGATGAATAAGGTTTAAAATAACCTCATTCAACCGCCGTGCCAATATCTTAGCTAAGATCTTATAGTCTAGATTTAATAGTGATATGGGCCTGTATCACCCACAATCAACCGGATCCTTGCCTGGTTTAAGGAGTATCACAATGGTAGCGTCATATAATGAAGGTTATATGAAGTCATGATACATTTGCAATAAGGGAGGAGCCAATTGGTCAGCATATCTAGAATATACTTCTAGGGGTAGCCTATCCGGGCCAGGGAATTTCCCATTTGCCAAAGATTTAATGGCCTCTAATATCTCCTGATCCGTTATTGGGCTCTCCATTGATTGAGCCATCTCTTGCGTTAGCTTGGAGTATTCCAATTCCATCAGGTGAGCATTAACTGCCTCCCTAGTGTAATCTACTCGGGCCTCATACAGGTCTTGATAAAACTCCCGGAAACAGTGAGCTATGGCCTCCGGTTCCACTACTATGGTGCCCTCTCTATCTCGGATGCAAAGGATGGCAGGAGATGCCTGATTCTGGTGAACGATATGTGCCAGCAACTTACTAGACTGGTTGCCTAGTTCAAAAAAAGATTGTTTGGTAAAAAACATTTTGCGCTGGGCTTTTTCCTGTAATAAAGTAAGGTAACGTCTCCCAAGTTTTAACCACCTCTCACTATTCTGGGATGATGGATCCGCAACATACAGCCTCTTCAACCCTGCACAATCCTCCGCTAGGTCTTTTTCCTGTTTAGCAGAGTTGCGTTTAATAAAGGAAATAGAAGATCTCAAGCACCCTCTCAGATATGCCTTCAACGTCTCCCACACCACTGACCTATCATCATAAGCGGCATGGTCAGACAAAAACACAGATAATTGGTCTGGGATGCGGTCCGAAGGCGGGAACAATGTACGCCAGAAGGGATGTACCCTCATGGAACGCCCTGTGCCCCTTACATTCATCAATAGGGATAGTAGGATAGGATTATGGTCCGATACCTGGTTCCAAATTCCACTTGATAGGAGAGTGAACACACTGTGGATGCACCAAAAATATGGTCAATGCGGGATAAGGAGTTATGACATGAGTAAGCCCTTTCATCAGGGTGCTTATGACGCCATAAGTCCACCCAGCCCACTTCCGTCATTAATCTGGACAATGGTGATTCCAATGAAGTACCTGCTTGTGGCTGATCCTCACCATGAAACCTAGTAGGGGGTATAGGGCCATGTTAAAATCCCCCATACATATAACCTGTGCTGGTGTATTACTTGGAGGGAAGAAGAAGGAGGTACAAAAAATTCCCAGTATAACATATAGTATGCAATTAATATATGCTGCCACAAAAATATATCTTCCCGCATTGTCTATCTGTAGTTTCTCCACCTCCCATCTTAGGGACTTGTGAACTATAAGAGAAACTCCCCTGGCCATGAGTGGCGAGACCATTGGACCCAAGGTTTACATAACCTCCTAGTCTTGTCAGGGAGTAAGTGGGTCTCTTGTAAGCACAGGATATGAGGATTAAACTGACCGATCACTGAGAACACCATGGTACGCTTCCTAACACTCCCAAGGCCTCTGACATTCCAGGACATCAACCTTATGTCTGCCATTGTAACATCATACAATATGCATATCTCTCCCTACATCCTATTACATACGGCCCCATCCGATCATACATCTTTGTACCTTTTACATGATATGATAGTACATAGGTAGGTATGCAATGGTAGTTAAGAACTAGGAAAAACCAAACATTTAACAGTGGTTCTTTAAAGCTAATTGAAAAAGCAGATCTAGCACCGGGTATCCGGCGCATCACATGTATGCAGCGGGATACTCAGTGGTAGGTCATGCGTGGCACAAAAGTGTACGGGGTGTGCTAATGGTTAACTTAACCCTTCGCACTGAAATAGACTTAAGTAGCCCGCTGAAAACTCGTGCCCTTACTTTGTGGTATGTAAATACACCTATCTGAGGGAAAAAACCCTTTCGCACTTATACCGGCAGTTACAGTTCTGCCCTTCCATAGCAGTAAGTCTGCTGGTTACCATTGGTTGCTCTTCTCATATATGTCGCTTTACATCATCTAATGCAGGGTAACAACATTATGCATCAGTGTAATTCTAAGAGATGCATGCCAGGCCCCAAGCAGTAAAAATCTGATTTTACAGGGCAAAGCATGGGTGGCATCATACTGTGAGGTAGATAAGGCCCACATTTGGCATAACATATTTCAGTAAGTCCCCTGCAAACTTCAGGTCGAAAAAAAAAGGCGGAAAAAAAAAGGGGGAAGGGGGACCCCCCTTGAGAGGTGATAACATCTGAGGGTTGCAGCAAATGTTCATCTCGGGGATCTCGCTGGACGCGGCTTACCCTCCAGCCTGGCCGCGGCTTCTGCAGGAGTGTTGAAGAACTTAATGGACTCTCCGTCCACTACCCGTAGCCTGGCTGGGTAGGCCATGGAGTATGGAAGGTTCAAGTCCCGGAGACGCCTCTTAATCACTGTGAATTTCGCTCTGCGCTTCTGAAGCTCAGCGGAGAAATCATGAAAGAGCATGATATTCGCATTTTCAAAGCGGAGCTCTTGCTTGCGACGAGCCAGCTGTAGTATGAGGTCTCGGTCTGAAGACGTTAGTAGTCGCACCAATAATGGCCGCGGTGGTGCTCCAGGAGGCAACGGTTTGGCCGGTACCCGGTGTGCCCTTTCAACAATAAAGGCAGAAGAGAAGGCGGCATCAGGGAAGGTGGCTTGCAGCCATGTTGACACAAAATCGCACGGGTTATTACTCTCTGCACGTTCAGGTAGTCCCACTATTCGCAGGTTGTTGCGGCGCGTGAGATTTTCGTAATCGTCGCACTTCTGCTGCCAATAATCCACCTTCTTTTCCAAAACAGCCAAGCGAGCTGGTAGTGGGTTCACCTGGTCTTCCACCGTAGACACACGGTTTTCCACCTCTGCAATGCGGTCACGCATGTTCTGCATGTCGTGTCTCAGGAGACCAATATCGATCTTCACCTCCTCCATCTTCCCAGAAAGAGAGGAGCGGCAGGTAGCTATCGCCTGTAGTAGCTGATCGGTCACCTGTTTAAGGGAGGGCTTGGTGTCCGGTGCATTTTCCTCGCTAGGAGAAGGAGAGACACTCCTGGAGGTCGCGGCATGCGCACGTGGCCCAGAACCAGCGCCATCTTGGGAGTCAGATCGGGCAAATTCTCTGAGTTTCTCAGCCGCCGACAGCGCCTTGTTACGTGCCATCCCGGTTCTGCGGGAACGTCCCGGTCTTCTCTCCTCCGTGGATGGTATGATTGCGGTTGGTACGTTCAGGATAACTGCAAAGTTAGGCCTCTTTCACACGGGCGTTGCGGGAAAATGTGCGGGTACGTTGCGGGAACAGACGGGTCCAAATTAACAGGAGGCGGGACAACACAAGTAGGCAGGGCTAACAAAAATAGGAGGGGCCTGCAATACTGTGGTGCAGCACAAAATACCGCCCCAGCAGAACCAAATAGCATAGTGCCTCACAAAATACTGCCGTCTTCAGCACTGAATTCAACTGTATCACCGTCCTGAGTATGGTGATACAGTTGAGTTCAGGAGGGCACCTGTGGTCGGTGGCCAGATTCATAAGTACTTGATGCCCCAGGAATTAATTAGCGCATCAAATCGTTATGTACCCGGCCGGCAGCAGTGAGAAGGGCTTAGGTGGTTCCCTGGGCATCGGCGCACCAGGATATTTCCTTTGTAGGATCTACGGCCAAACCACCCCTGGGCCAGACATAGTGTTGTGTTATATATGGTGTAATTTTCTCTCTTTAATAAAGCCTGTGGATTTTATCAAGAAGCTTGAGTACTGGATCAATCTGCTGCAATTGGGGCATGTCTGTATTAGCTTAACACATCTAGACACTGGGATTTTGCTGACTGTTCCAGACAAAACTGCTCCAACTCCTTCAGGTTAGATAGGTTGCCTTGGTGTCCAGCAGTCTTAACATCATGCCACAGATTCTTAACTGCATTGAGGTCTGAGCTTTGACTAGACTAGGAATGCTCAACTTGTGGCCCTCCAGCTGTTGAAAAACTGCAACTCCCAGCATTCCTGGACAGCCTACAGCTATTAGTGCATGCTGGGATTTGTAGTTTTGCAACAGCCGGTGGGTCGTTGGTTCAGCATCCCTGGACTAGACTACTCCAAGACATTTAAAATGTTCCTACTTAAACCCCTCCAGTGAAACTTCAGTAATATGCTTATGGTCACTGCCGTGCTGGAAGGTGAACGACTATCCTAGTCAGTGGCGTACCAAGGGGGGGGGGGCACCAGAAGCAATGAGCACTTCCATCAATACAGATAGAAGCGCTCATTGCTGGGGCGCTGGGAGCTGCGGTCCAGTAACTCACCGCTCAGCTCCCCGCCCTCCTCCCGTCCTTCAGCCCGGCGGCGCTCTGAATGGTGAAGCAGGAAGACTTCTCCCCAGCCCACCATTCAGCCTGCAGGCACAGATCACGCTGCCAGCCTATATGGGCGGAGCCTGCAGCCAGGCAATCTGCATAATCTCCGCCCACACAGTGCTGCAGCGCGATCTGTGCCTGCAAGGAAGAGAGGACTGTGAGCTTCAGGAACGGGACAAGGTGAGTAGTTACTGTGTGTTTTTTTTTTCTTTTTAAATACAGAGGGGGCACAGAAGGCTTTATTACTATGGAGGGGGCACAGAGGGCACCACTATGAAGGGGGCACAGAGAGCATTACTAATGTGAAGGGGGCACAATGGGCATTTCTACTATGGAGGGGGCACAGAGCCAGAGGGCATTACTACAATGAAGGGGGCACAGAGGGCATTACAAGCACAGTGAGCATTACTACTATTAAGGGGCAATGGGCATTATTACTGTGAAGGGGGCACAATGGAGTTTTCTACTATGGAGGGGGTACAGAGGGCATTACAAGCACAGTGGGCATTACTACTATTAAGGGAGCAATGGGGAATATTACTGTGAAGGGGCACAAAGAGGGCATTACAACTGTAAAAGGGCACAGAGAGGGCATAACTACTGTTAGGGGGCACAATGTGGGCATAACTACTGTTAGAGCGCACACATCTGTGCAAAACTACTGTGAAGGTTGTACAATGAGGACAATACTACTCTAAAAGGGTACAATTTTTTTAAGTATTGGGGGGCGTGTGTGTGTGCCAGAGAAAGGACCTGCCCCGGGTGCCAAACACCCTAGGCACGCCACTGATCCTAGTGTCAAATCTGTGGAAGACTGACGCTGCAATTATTCAAAATGAACTGTTCCCGATAAGGTGTATTTATTGCAGCAGAAAGAACTTAAGAACACAATTGAGCAGTAACCCCTTGAGCTGTCGGCTTGATAGAAATCTAGCAGAGCAATGGATGTGGAGATCTCTGGATCCATGTGAGGTACAGGGCTGGTTCTAGCTTTGTTAAGGTCCATTAACATGTCCGTAGAATGTGTCCGCACCCGTTCCGCAATTATCCGGAACGGGTGCGGACCCATTCATTCTCTATGGGGCAGGAATGGATGCGGACAGCACACTGCTGTCCGCCTCTGCATTTCCGGAGCGCGGCCCCGAACTTCTGGTCCGCGGCTCCGGAAAAAAATAGAACATGTCCTATTCTTGTCCGCACAACCGCACAAGAATAGGCAGTTCTTTGGGGGTGCCGGCCGGGTGTATTGCGGATGCACAATACACTACGGACGTGTGAATGGAGCCTTAGAAAGAGATTGTCATGTATTATATGATGTCTGATTTTCAGTTTTTACATTAATCACGGGATAACCGCTTTAATATCCTATAAAATGTTACAAAACATAAAAGAAACACTGATGTGTAATTCCACCTGTCACCACTAGATGGACTCTCCTCATTTCTTCAGCTCTTTCTAGTCTAGAAAGCGGTCACTATACATATTAGTGTCCCTGTTTGTGTGTATACATAAATATAGAAATATTGTTTTGTCAATAACTATTTGTTGAAACTTGTTTCTATTTTCATTTTTTTCTTTTTTATAAAACAAATATAATCTCCTGTAACTTGTGTCTTGGTGAATTGCATTGAATATCCACAGTAATGTATGGGCAAAGCTTGACGGTAAACGTCTCTTGTTGGGGAGAGAAGAATTTTAATAAATCCTTTGTTACAAAAATAGATCAGCGGCGCCTTAGTGGCTGGTACTCACTCATCCTTCTATTGAACTAAACACATTGGCTTGGCCAATCTGAGCATGCTTGTAGTGGACCCCAGGAAGTTGTAAAAAGTGCATGGCCAACTTTAAAGGGGTGGTCCAACACCGATTTTTTTTTTTTAAATACCACCCTGCCAGACCTGTGAAGGAAAGCATACTAACTTGCTCCCTGCCGCTAGGGTCCACCACCATCCTCACTGCCCTTCGGTCCCCACATGTAAACTGGAGTGTCGGAGAGCAGGTTGGCATGCTTGCTTTCACGGGTCCAGCAGGGTCGGGGTGGTGCTTACAAAACATGTCAGACTTTAATAGGCTGACTCCACAAGTCAGCCAATTTTTTTATGTTTGGGCAGGTTAAGGTGATGCTATAGGTCCCTTAATTGAACCCCAACACACCCTGTTCGTTAAAGCTGCTTGCTCCATCTATAGCAGCTCTCAGCTTTGGAATTCAATGGATGCCCTTCTTCCTTGGGAGTGTACTATATATGGAGTACATGTGAAGGGTAGCTATGGATATATCTTAATCATATAGCAGACCACCTCTCCATTTTCAGCCTGGAAGCCGTGGCTGGCAGCCGCCTCGACAGGTGGGTCCACATTTGGGGGACCTGTATTCTCCACACAGTTGCAGGTGCTGGGAAGAGACTGGGAACTTAAATTGGACCTGGAAAAGAAAAAAAACTTAAAAGGGGTCCCAATGTTGTAGGAGGGTCCAAATTGTCGGGAGTTGGGGCCAGCAATACCTTAGTGCAGGGACCAGCGACCTTCGGCACTCCAGCTGTTCAGAAACTTCACAGCAGCTGGAGTGCGGAAGGTTGCTTGTCCCTGCCTTAGTGCAACCGCCTGAGCACAACCAAATACCGCAGTGCAGTACAAAATACTGCCGGCCCTAAACCATCAAAAAGACAACACTGACGTTAATCTGATATATATCCGATCCACCAGCCAGGATTAAAGCGTACCCGAAAAAAAAAAAAAAAAAAAAAAGGTTTGCATAATGGCTGTGCTTGTGTGTACAATTATATAACAGTGAAGGAACAGCGACGTTTGGGCTTCCCTAATTCAGCTGCACAGCTAGATGCATGGGGCCATGATTAACAATCGCAGGGTTCAAAACGCGTAGGCAAGACGATGAGCGAACTGGAAACTTAAAGTGGCCCTGGAAAAAATTAAATAAAAGTGGCCCCATGTTGCAGGCAGGTCCAAATTGACAGGAGGCAGGGCAACACAAGTAGGCAGGGCTAACAAAAATAGGAGGGGCCTGCAATACTGTGGTGCAGCACAAAATACCGCCCCAGCAGAACCAAATAGCATAGTGCCTCACAAAATACTGCCGCCTACACCACCGTATTCAACTGTATCACCGTCCTGAGGATGCGGCGCAGTTGAATTCAGTCGGGGATCTATGGTCTCCAGCCAGGTGCATATTTTAATGCTAAGAGCATCATATTGTTATGTAACAGACAGGCAGCCATAAGGAGGGCTTGGGTGGCCCTCTTGGCATTAGCCCAACGGGAAATTTCCCTGTTGAGTTCATGGCCAAACTGCCCCTGTCCAGAGGTGGGACGCACATCTACCAGACATCTGTGGCTTAGGCCATATTCTAAAGTGGAAATACTCCTTTAAGTTTACATGACTGTAGTACGGAAAACAGCTAAAGGGGCCTCGGCACATTCCCCACCAGCCATTGCTCAGCTGCCCCCTTAATGTTGTCTTTTAATCATGTTGATCTAAAGGATCATGAATGTATGTAAAACTAGATTGAAATTAATGAAATCTATAGCGGGATCTGTTTGCAATACTAATGTGAACAAGATCTAACTTAGGCCTCATTCACATGACTGTTTTTTTTACGGATCACATGCAGACCCCATCATTTCTATGGGGCTGCAAAATATGCAGACAGCACACAGATGTCATCCGTTCGCTGTCCACATCCGCAAATTATAAAACATGTCCTATTCTTGTCCATTTTGCGGACAAGAATAGGCGTTTTGACGACGGGGCCTGTAAAAAGTAGAGGATGCACACGGCCGGTATCCTCATTTTGTGGACCGCAAAACGGATACGACCATGTAAATGTAGCCTTAGGGATTGTTCACACGAACCTATGTGTTCCGTTCCGTGCATTGGGCACCGCAATTTGCAGTCCCCAATGCACGGAGAACGTACGTGCAGGCTCCGGGATGGATCCAGACCCATTCAACTTGAATGGGTCCGCATCCTTCCGTTCCGCAAAAAGATAGAGCAAATTCTATCTTTTTGCTGAATGGAAGTATGGAACCCCATGGAAGCACTCTGTAGTGCTTCTGTAGCGTTCCGTTCTGTGCTTCCTTTCCGCATCTCTGGATTTGCGGACCTATTAAAGTGAATGGGTCTGCATCCGTGATGCGGAATGCACACGGAACTGTGTCCGTGTATTGCGGATCCGCATATGTGGTCCGCAATACGGAAACGGAACACATACGTTCGTGTAAACAAGCCCTTAGAATAATATGTCTTAGGGCGTGGTTGACTGCTAATTCTGAATTAATTGGCGTGACAAAAACAGAGGCAACAAGTTAATTATACATTTAATAGCATTCGGTAGAAAAAGAACAATTTTGTAGTTCAAAGTAAAGTGCAGCCGAAGTCGAGACACTGATTAGACTTGTGATTTTCTCACCAATGAGGCAGGAAAAGACCCCGTGGGTTAGTTTAGAGTCTGCATGTGCACTGTGTAATCTAACCAACAAGATTGATCCAGGTCAGGTATTAAGAGCTAAAATGGATTAAACAAAAGGCATTCCCCTTGTAACAAGACGGAAAAAACTTCAAAGATCGGATTTGTTTCTGTCATGACAAAGGAAGTGGATTTACTAACTGCCTTGAGGCACACCCCTCTGTGGCTTTCAATTTGCTCAAGTCTTGAATTAAGAGGTTGGACCACAAAAAAAATGTCCCCTGGGCAAGAACTTTAGGTTAACAAGATAAAATTTGAAATGTTTCTCTCGTTACTAAATAGACAGATGAGGGCCTTGTATTGTTTGTTCTCGCAAAAAGCAAGATATCCTAAAGACTTTTATATGAAAGCTCCAGCTGTAATCCCTTCTGCGGAGGGTGTCCTGTTAATATGCATTAGGTCCATATGCTTTTCCTATTGTCCAAATATTATGATATGCCACGTTGAAATTACTTTCTCAGGTTTTTATTAAAATGACTATACCTCATTCCCATTGGCGCTACTAACTTTGCCTTGTTTTATGGCCCCCCAGACTCATTCCCATGGGCACACCCAGCTATGTCCCCATTCCCATGGGAACTCCCAGCTTTGGCTCCATTGCCATGGGCATGCCCAGATATGGCCCCATCCCCATGGGTATGCCCAGTTATGGTCATGGGCACACTTTTCTTTGACACAGTTCCCAACTATGGCCCCATCCCTTTGGGCATGCCCAGCTATGGCCCCATCTCCATGAGCACGCCCAGCTATGGCCCCATCTCCATGGGCACACCCAGCTATTGCCCCATCTCCATGAGCACGTCCAGCTATGGCCCCATCTCCATGGGCACACACAGCTATTGCCCCATCTCCATGGGCATGCCCAGCTATGGCCCCATCTCCATGGGCACGCCCAGCTATTGCCGCATCCCGATGGGCATGCCTAGCTATGGCCCCATCCCGATGGGCATGCCCAGCTATGGCCCCATCCCCATAAGCACACCCAGCTATGGTCCCATTCCCATTACATTTACATTAAAGGGGTTGTGTCACTTCAGCAAGTGGCATTTATCATGTAGAGAAAGTTAATACAAGGCAATTACTAGTGTATTGTGATTGTCCATATTGCCTCCTTTGCTGGCTTGATTCATTTTTCCATCACATTATATATTGCTTGTTTCCATGGTTACGACCACCTTGCAATCCAGCAGCGGTGGTCGTGCTTGCACACAATAGGAAAAAGTGCCAGCTGGTATTGTGGGAGCTCACGTAGGCTGGTGCTTTTTTCTATAGTGTGCAAGCACGGTCACTCGGGGAAGCCATTCGAGGTCCCAGGAGCGCAGTGCTCCTGGGGAAAAGCATCTCAAATGCTGTGGTTGAAGGGGCGTTAAATGTTAACATGCAATTATTTGATCACTTCTCCACAGATGGAATGATTTAATATTGCAGCATACAGAAGATTTACTGTATTCCTTTGGAGCCTTGCCACAGCCAGGGCTTAAAAGAAACATTAATGTGGCAGGCCACGGATCTTTCAGAGGGCCTCCTAAGGCTATGATAGTACCAAATGGCTCGATCACAGGTGCTGTTTGGGGTTTCACCTCTCAGATACAGTGGTCGCAATTGATCAAGGTATCTGACGAATAAACTGTGCATTGACATTGCCTTGTGTAAAACAGCAGGCACCTGACACCTATGGCGGTCGCTCAAATTCTGTTTAACGAATAAACTACTGCTGTACATGTATAACAGAGGTCCTTAAGGGGTTAATGTGGAGGGTGATTTCAATCAACATAGTGTCTCCATGATAAGTGCTCATGCACATGAATGCATGACGCCCGTGTCTGTGCTGGCGGATGCAGACCCATTCAACTTGAATAGGTCTGCGATTTGTCCGCACTACAAAAAAAAAAAAATAGAGCATGTTCTATTTTATTGCGGTGCGGAGGCAGGGACTGAAATGCTATGAAAGCGCTCCATAGTGCTTCCGCGCCTCCGCTCTGTATCTTCCGGATTGCAGACCCATTCACTTGAATGGGTCCGCATCCGTGATACGGTGCACGAAATGCCAGGACAAAAAGGAGCGCCAATCAAGAGCAGCTCACTTAAAGGGACTTTCACATGGCACGATGCAAAATGAAAGGCGGACGAAAGATCTTCATTATGATAACCCGGAAAACAAGGGCTTTGCTTATCTGTTGGGGTGATCAGCAGCACCTTTCCATGGTAAAGTATTCAGGAACGAGGGTTCATACAAACATGTGTTCCCGATAATTGCCCCAATCCTCGGCCGCTGTAAAAGTGACCTAATGCAGCACATGATCTGGACCTAGAAACTCATGTGATCATATATTAGCACTGAAGTAAATTAATACTGTGAGAGATCATCCACATTGGCTGATTGTTCACGATAATCTACCAGTCTAAAGGGGCAGGGAACCGCTCGTTCATTGGGTGAGACAGTTGTTCGTGCAGACACCTAAATTACCGTTTCTGGGCAGCAGATCGTGCTGTCTAAACAGTGATCTGCTGCCAAGAAAGCTGTATGAGGACTTGCGATCGCAATAGCAAAACGCTCGTCCTCATACTGAGAGCTTCACACCCACTGGATGAGCAGCCGATCGTCGGTAAGAAACGTTTCCTTCCCGACAATTGGCTGCTCATTACAGCATCTAAATGCTCCTTATATTACAAGAATAGTACGTATAATTTGTATATGCATTTGTAAAATTTATATTAATACAATTTGTGGAACAACAAAACGGATCCGCCAAAAATTATGGATGTCTCCATGGAAATGAACGGGTCGGCGTGCTATCTGCAAGCATTGTGGATAACACACGGATGAAAAATACGGTGCGGCCATAAGCCCTTAATAAAAAAAACTGTGGCAAGTACAGGTTATTATGTCTAGATACATCCATTACACTATAATTTATGAAACAATGAGACGTCTAACGCTGTACGAGCAGATGTCCGTGTACTACTAATAGGCGAGCGTAGGAGGCCATCTCACAGGTGCCACTGCCAAGAGGCGAAACTTAAATATTCCCGGTCACGTTATCGTGGGTTGTTTAGCGGTAATTATATCCATATCACAGACAGTAAATAATAAATGCACTTTTCCCTCACATTTTATTCATGTTCGCTTTTTAATATGGCAAACTTAGAAGTCATTTAATCTCTCGGCAAATTGAGCTGGTGGGGGGTTCTCTACAAAGAAGATTGGGAGTTATTAATTCTAGTCAGTCCTGTTCGTACAATTAGTCACTGTTTGCAGGCTGGGAAATGTTTTATTAATTTTCCATAGCGCTTGATTTTTTTTTTCCTCAATTTTCTCAGTTTTAAATTAAGCAGTATGAAATGCTGTTTTTTTTTTTTTTTTCCCCTTAAATAAATTTCCTTCCCACAAAAATACATGCTTCTGGCTATGTCAATTTTCCTCCTTGATTAGAGCGCCAGCGGGCAATTAATAACTTAATGCATTTTAAAGTCCTTTTTTTTGGGGGGGGGGGGGGGGTAATTTAAATAGTCAGACCTGTACATTCAAATTGATTGTTAAAGTAGATTTAAAGCGCACTCCCGTATACCATACAACATATAGAAAAGAGAAGGGGAAGGGAAAAAAAAAAAAGTTAAATAAGAAGAGACTGTGTTTGTTGGACTGTAGAGCGTACGTCCTTGGCAAATAAACTATGAACTTATCTTCTGCCTCGGAGGACGGTAGCAAAGTGGAACGGCGGGCACGGTAATGTCTTCATAGACAAGTCTGTTCCATCAAATGTATGGGAGTTGAAAATTGCTTGTTATCTCTCGACGGTAATCCTGGGACAAGATGGCTTCTATCTGCATTACAAAAGCAGCTCGCTACTCAAGAATGCAATTTGTTGCAGTGTGTTGAGTTGGAGAGAAAGGTTGAATATCGGAATTCAGAAATGTATGTAATTTCTTTCTTTTAGGTGGTAAAAGTTTACAAGAACAAGAGGAGGGATACTATGGTTGCTGTAGGATGTAAGATTGCAGTTGTGTTATTTAAAGCACTATTGCAGTAATGACAGGGTATTACTGGCCAAGGATGGACACTCATGATGTAAAGGGGTACGGACGTAGTTAGAGGGGTTTTCCAGGAGGAGAATATTGATGACCTATTCTTAAGATAGGGTTTCGACACATAAGCTGTTTGAAGAGGCTACGGCCTCCTCACTGTCACCACCAGATCTTTGAGAAGTTCTGTTAGACATTCTTTAGTACCTTCTGCATGATCTTCTTTTGTTTTGCTTTCGTTTTGACATCTCTCCTCTCTCTCCCAGCTGTCATCTATTAGCAGTGATTGCCTCCCTATATATCTCCTCCCCATACTGCCTTACCTTGCGGTTTATACAACTTCCTAGAGTGTGCTGATGCTAGAAGCTGTTACTGCTGCATCCACAAGAGAAGTCTGTTTCTTTATTTCTGTTTTCCTTTGGGCTTGATCTTAGGTGACCCCGACTCGCTCCGTATTAAGTGTAGGGAGCCGGTGGTCGTGTCCCCTCACTATTAGAGGGTGTTCAGGTGTCATACAGTCGAGGAACGAGGGTATGCAATTTTCTACCATTGAGATTTTTGCATAGGCTGAGCAGTAAGGGAGAGAGCTAGGGCTGTTACAGGGCTTACCCTTTTGTTCCTTAGTTTTGGATCAAGTCAGTCGGATCTTCATTTGTGTCTTCTAGTTTTCTGTAACACCATCCGTGACACTCACAACATATTGTGGCTGTGCTTTTTATTGCAGCACAGGCACATTTATTTAAATGGGACTGAGCTGTGCCTACGCCACTTGACCAATGAATGTGATGTCACTGGCCTAGGCCTAGGAAGAGGACACTGCACTCACTGGAGCTTCGAAGTCTCTTTAAACAGCTGATGCGTGGGGGTGCCGGGAGTTTTACTCCCACCTAGTATTGAGCGAGCTTGTGTTTTCAAGTTCGTCGTACAAGGTTCGGGTTATCAAAGAATTCTGTTATGGATTCCGCTAACACGGACTATAACTTATGGTCCATGGTAGCGGAATCCATAACAGAATTCTTAGATAATCCGAATCCGAACCTTGTACTCCGAACTTGAAAACACAAGTTCGCTCATCCCTACTCCCACCGATCAGATTGATAACTGATCCTGAGGTTAGGGCATCAATATTAAACTTTTGGAAAACCCTTTAAAGAGGGATCTGAGATGCGGGGAGCACACAGCCGGTGCCCACATATTTGCGGGCCACAATACCGCCACGGCTGGGCCTTAAGCTACTTTCACACTTGCGTTGTTAATTCCGGTATTAAGATCCGTCAGACGATCTCAATACCGGAATTGAATGGATCAGTTTTGATTTTGCACAGCAGGATGCATCCGTTCCATTAGGATGCGGTTGTGTGAAATCAAAACGGAAAAATATGGATCCGTCACCAAGTACATTGAAAGTCAATTGGTGAATTTTAAGGAGCCTAAAAAAAATTGATCCATCACCATTGAGTTGCATTGTTTTCAGCGACAGATCCATTTTTTTCTGTGTTTATGACTGGACACAAAAACGAGATTTTTGTGGATTCACCTGCAAAATCTCTTTCTCGCTTAGTTCATTGGGGGACACAGGACCGTGGGTCTATCTGCTGCTGCCACTAGGAGGCGACACTAGGCTGAAAAGTGTTAACTCCTCCTCTGCTGGCTATACTTCCTACAGCCTGGAGAGAGCATATCAGTTTGTGCCCAAGCAGTAGGAGGAGTAGAAAAACATACAGGAAGCAAACCATAACACAACTAATGCCAGTAGGATCGAACCAGAACTGAGGACCCTACAGGCCAACCAACCTCCATCACCTGCGGCAATAATAGAAAACAATGTGTGGGAGCTGTGTCCCCCAATGAACTAAGCGAGGAAGAGATTTTACAGTGGAGTCCACAAAAATCTAGTTTTCTCGCTCATATCATTGGGGGACACAGGACCGTGGGACGTTCCAAAGCAGTCCACAAGGAGGGAAGAACCACACGCCTATGGAAAACGTCCTTGCGGAGGCTTAAGACACTGCTGCCTGCAAGACCTTGCGGACAGAGCAGCGTCCGCTGATGCAAAAGTATGCACTTAGTAAAACTTGGTGAACGTGTACAAGGAAGACCAAGTCGCAGCTGTGAAGCGGAAGCATGGTGGAAACGAGCCTAAGAAGCGCCCACCGCCCTGGTCGAGTGGGCCGTGATACCGAGCATCGGTGCCTTGCCCAGGGAGCGGTATGCCTCAGCAATTGCCAAACGAATCTACCTGACAATCGTCACCTTGGAGGCTGTCAAGCCTTTGTGAGGACCTTCAGGAATAAAGAATAGAGAGTCCATACGGCGGAACGAACTAGAAATGGATATGTAAATCCTCAGAGCCCGAACCACATCCAGCTGATGGAGAGCTCGCTCCTTAGGATGTAAGGGAGAGGGGCAGAACAAAGGGAGAACAACGTCTTCGTTGACATGGAAGGCGGACACTACCTTCGGCTGAAAAGAAGGTATCGGGCGGAGCACTGCCTTATCTTGGTGCAGCATAACAAAGGGCTCCTTACAAGAAAGTGCTGCTAATTCCAAAACGCGCCTGATGGATGTGATTGCCACCAGGAATGCAACCTTCCAGGAAATAATACGGAGGGAAACTGCGTCTAGAGGCTCAAAAGGAGCAGATTGGAGGGAACCAAGGACAAGGTTCAAGTCCCAAGAGGGCAAAGGGTGGCGATAAGGAGGGACAGTGTGAGCCACCCCTTGGAGAAAGGTCTTAACCGGGGACTATTTTGCTAAAGGATGCTGGAAATAATTTTACAGCGCCGACACCTGTCCCTTTAAGGAACTAAGAGCAAGACCCAAATCCAGACCTGATTGCAGAAAGGAAAGGATAGTGGGAAGTGAGAAGCGCAGTGGAGGGAGGTTACGTTCTGCAAAGAAGCGCAGAAAAGACCTCCATGTTCTATAATAAATTTTGGATGACGCTGGTTTCCTGGCCTTAATCATGGTGTGAATGACCTTGTCAGGGAAACCGCTTCAGAATGGCGGTTTCAACAGCCACGCCATCAAACGTAGCGACTCTAAATGCTGGTGGAAGACAGGTCCCTGAGAGAGTGTCTCCTAGAAGGAGGATGATATCTGTGTAGCTCGCGCAACGGGGCCAATCCGGAGCGATGAGAATCGTCTGGATGCCCTCCATCCTGATTCTGTGCAGGACTCGGGCAGGAGGGGAAGAGGAGGCAATACGTACAGTAGAGAGAACCCGTCCCATGGTGCCACCAGTGCGTCTACAGCACATGCCTGGGGATCTCTTGCTTGAGAGAAAAAGGCGGGAAGTTTGTGGTTGAGTCTGGATGCCATCACGTCCATCTCCGGTTGGCCTCAACGGAGACAAATAGAGTCGAACACCTCCGGGTGCAGAGACTACTCTCCCGGGTCTACGGTTGTCTGACTGAGGAAATCTGCCGTCCAATTCTCCACTCCCAGAATGTAGACCACCGATAGAGCTGGTACATGTGTCTCCGCCCACTGCAGGATTTTGTCAGACTCCTCCATCACCGCTTGACTGCGGGTTCCCCCTTGTTGATTGATGTAAGCCACCGCTGTGGCGTTGTCTGACTGGATCCGAATCAGCCGGCCCCTCAGGAGAGTAATTCAATGGAGAAGGGATAGATGAATGGCATGGAGTTCTAGGATGTTGATGGGCAGTTTGGACTCCAACTGAGACTATTCGCCTTTGACCATCCGGGGCGGGAAGACTCCGCCCCAACCCTGAAGACTGGCATCGGTGGCAATGACCGTCCATGAGACCGGGAGAAAGGATTTCCCCGACTCCAAAGTTGGGGCCTAGAGCCACCACCTGAGTGCCGAATGCACCCTTGGGGACAGGACAATGTGATGGTCCAAGGACTCCAGCGACTTGTCCCAAGACGACAAAATTGCCTGTTTAAGGGAACGGGTGTGAAATTGTGCAAACGGAACTGCCTTGAAGGAAGCGACCATTGCACCCAAGACCTGCATGCAAAATTGGATTGACGGGTACCGGCTCTGGAGGAGAAGACGAACCGAACGCTAGCCGCTTGTCCAGAAGGATGCAAAGTAATGCCGCAGCCGTGTCGAGGATTATGCCCAGGAAAGTGATCCGCCTTGTGGGACGTAGGGAAGACTTCTGGAAGTTCACCAGCCAGCCAAAGCGTGCCAGGGTATCCAGAGTGATATGTAGACTGTCCTCGTCTGACTGAAGGTCGCTGCTTTGACCAGGATGTCGTCCAGATAGGGAACCTGGGTGATGCCCCTGGTATGAAGAAGGGCAAGGAGAGGAGCGAGCACTTTAGTGAAGACTTGTGGTGCCGTTGCCAGGCCAAAGGGAAGAGCAACAAACTGGTAGTGATGGGGCCCTACTGCAAAGCGGAGGAAGTGTTGATGTGCCGGAGCAATAGGGACGTGCAAGTACGCGTCCTGAATGTCTATTGAAAAGAGGAATTCGCCCCGATCCAGTGAAGCGACAACGGAGCGAAGGGACTCTATTCTGAAGTGTTGAATCTGGAGGAACCGGTTTAGCAACTTGAGGTCCAGAACCGAGTGAACGGATCCTTCTTTGTTGGGGATGACATATAGGTTTAAATAAAACCCTGTGAATTGTTCCTCCAGGGGAACCAGGGAAAAAAATCACACCTTGAGCGAGGAGAGACCGAATTGCCTGGGAAAAGGCGACGGCCCAACCTGAATCTCTGGGTGGCTGGGACAGAAAGAATCGTTCCGGAGGAGGAGAAGCAAACTCTATCTTGTAACCCGAGGTTACGATTTCGAGCGTTCACGCGTCTGAGATGTGGGCCCACCAAATTTTCATGAAAAAGGAGGAGACGACCCCCCACCCATGAGGGTGGGGGCGCTTCTTCATGCAGAAGACTGCTTGTTGGCCAAAGAATGAGTGGGCTGTGCTCGCGGGCGCCAGGCTGGTTGAGGCCTAAAGACTGGCTTCTTTTGCTGGCCTTGCATGGAGGACCTGGGAGGGGCTCCTGCTGCCGGTCGTGTACCAGAGAAGCAGCAAAAGGAATGGGCCTGAGCATTTGAGTGCTTAGCACGAAACGTGCGCTTGGATCTGCCCTGTGGGGCGTAAGTACTTTTACCGCCCGTAGCCTTGGAGATAATTTCCTCTAACCGGGCCCGAGCAATCGGGAGCCGGAAAAAGGGGGGGCCTGTAAGGGAACGCTTTGATGATGAATCCGCTGCCCAAACCTTAAGCCACAGTTCGCGCCGTAAGGTTACAGCAAGAGCCTATGAGCGGGCAACAAGTGTAGGAAGCCTGTGAGATTTGCAGGGCCAACAATTGGAGCTCAGCTGGAGGGAGGTCCGCCACCAAGTCCTGATTTAACCGGAGCACCCATTCCGAGACCACCTTAGCCACCCAGGCAGAAGCAAAAATGGGATGAAATGCTGAGCCACTTGCCGTGAAAACAAACTTAGAAAAAGACTCCATATGGTGATCTACGGGGTCCTGGAGGGATGAATATGCAAAAAAATTACCAGCTCACAAGAAGTCAATTACATCCAATTTAATCCCAACCTATAAAATTATGCCAGATATTGGCCAGTTATACATACAAATATACACTCTTATGCTGACATAGATGCACCATATGGCAGCACAAAATCAAATACAATAATGAATCTAAAATTAGCAATAAAAATAAATACATAAAAATAAATAATAGTCACGGTCCCTCCTTTATATTAAGCTGCGGAGCTCTCGCAGCTTACTCTATAATATATGGACTGCAGCCCTACGTTGTTTTCGTTTAGATTTTCTTAATTGGTGTATTTTCCATAGGGTGGTAGAATGTTCTATGGGGCGTATGTGAGTGTCCAGTGTCTCAATTCACACTGATGGGTCCGTTAGATAATTAGCAGTGGTGGTGCGCGAGTCCACTCACGTGTCCGGTCGCTTCGCCGCCTTTGTAGTGTAGCGGGTAGTTTTCTTTTGTAGGGCTTGTCCGCCTCTTACCCGATGTTGGTGGTGTCTACACAGTGGCGTCTGTTGGCATACAGTCCAGATATCAGCCGCTCCATGGATAATCTCCGGTTGTTAATGACGCTGCGCGTCTGCGCAGTGCGGTTTTCCTGACGCTGGCTGTTCCAGGTGTGATCTCTGGTTGCTAGCAATGCTAGACACCTGTGCAATACAAAGTTCCGGACGCTCACAGCCCACAGATTGTTGCACTACGCTGGTCCAACTTCACACTTGCGAATTTCCAATTTTTAATTCCCAGTCATAGGAATATTACACCAATTGTAACAGGGGTGCAGTCACTTTTCTAGCCAGACGCGTTTCAAAACCGCATGGGTTTCCTTCTCAGTGGCAATATGTTGAATGAAGAAAGGGGGACATATTGCTCCTTATATGGAGTATGAAATATTATCATGCAACAGTGAAGCTGTTATTTATGTGTTGAAGTGCCCATGTATGAAACAATATGTGGGTCGCACCAGTAGGACCCTTAAGATCAGGGTCTCTGAACACATAAATAACATTAAGAAGGGTTACGATAAACATGTGTTGTCTAATCATTTTAAAACACACCATGCGAGTGATCCAACAGGCTTAAAGTATGCACCTCTACAGACTGTTAAGGCTACTTTCACACTTGCGCTTGATCGGATCCGTTCTGAACGGATCCGATCATATTAATGCAGACGGAGGCTCCGTTCAGTACGGATCCGTCTGCATTAATAACTTTAAAAAATTTCGCAAGTGCGCAAGTAGCCTGCGCGGATCCGTTCAGACTTTCAATGTAAAGTCAATGGGGGACGGATCCGCTTGAAGATTGAGCCATATGGTGACATCTTCAAGCGGATCCGTTCCCATTGACTTACATTGTAAGTCTGGACGGATCCGCACGCCTCCGAACGGCCAGGCGGACACCCGAACGCTGCAAGCAGCGTTCAGCTGTCCGCCTGTCCGTGCGGAGGCGAGCGGAGCGGAGGCTGAACGCCGCCAGACTGATGCAGTCTGAGCGGATCCGCTCCATTCAGACTGCATCAGGACTGGACGGCTGCGTTCGGGTCCGCTCGTGAGCCCCTTCAAACGGAGCTCACGAGCGGACCGACGAACGCTAGTGTGAAAGTAGCCTAAGAAAGACTGGAGGGGGGGGGGGGCGACTTTATATCTAAAATGTCCAGGTACGAGTCTAAAATGATTTATGAATTTGGAACTATAGCACCTAGGGGACTCAATTCTGAACTCAAAATTTTTGGGTTCCTATAGATGGTTTGGTGGCAGGAGTACACGACGTGTCGATGCCTGGCTGTTTTATCAGCGCATTGACACATCCTGCACCCTTCCACCGAATCCAGTCATTACACCAATGAAAATCAAGTCTGCTGGATCAAGATTTTGTATATGATGTTTACATAATGTAATATCACTACCATATTTAATGATGGTAGCATTCAGTGTATAACACCAATATGCATTAGGTGAATAACCTATATTTTATGATTGAATGAGTACTTGATATTGGATTGTTCAGTATATGCAATGATTAGTCACGGTCCGATCCAGGTTTTGATTTTAACTTAGGCTCCATATAAGGAGCAATATGTCCCCCTTTCTTCATTCAACATATTGCCACTGAGGAAGAAACCCATGCGGTTTTGAAACGCGTCTGGCTAGAAAAGTGACTGCACCCCTGTTACAATTGGTGTAATATTCCTATTACCGGGAATTGAAAATTGGAAATTCCCAAGTGTGACGTTGGACCAGTGTAGTGCAACAATCTGTGGGCTGTGAGTGTCTGGAACTTTGTATTGCGCAGGTGTCTAGCATTGCTAGCAACCAGAGATTACACTTGGAACAGCCAGCATTTGGAAAACCACACTGCGCAGGCGCGCAGCGTCATTAACAACCGGATATTATCCGTGGAGTGGCTGATATCTGGACTGCATGCCAACAGACGCCACTGTGTAGATACCACCAACATCAGGTAAGAGGCGCACTAGCGCCACAAAAGAAAACTACCCGCTACACTACTAAGGCGGCGAACCGACCAGACACGTAAGTGGACTCGCGCACCACCACTGCTAATTATCTAACGCACCCATCAGTGTGAATTGAGACACTGGACACTCACATACGCCCAATAGAACATTCTACCACCCTATGGAAAATACACCAATCAAGAAAATCTAAAAGAAAACAACGTAGGGCTGCAGTCCATATATTATAGAGTAAGCTGCGAGAGCTCCACAGCTTAATATAAAGGAGGGACCGTGACTTAATTATTTATATTTATTTTTATTGCTAATTTTAGATTCATTATTGTATTTGATTTTGTGCTGCCATATGGTGCATCTATGTCAGCATAAGAGTGTATATTTGTATGTATGACTGGCCAATATCTGGCATAATTTTATAGGTTGGGATTAAATTGGATGTAATTGACTTCTTGTGAGCTGGTTCTATTTTTGCATATTCATTGTCTAGCTATTGGATGGTAGCAGGCCGTGCTCTATTTTGGCGAGCTTCCCATAACTATTTTTTTGTACACTTGTTCCTGGAGGGATGAGCCATCGGCCACAGGAATGGCGGTATGTTTGGCGAGACGTGCGACCAGAGGATCCACCTTAGGAGGAGAGGACCATTTAGCTACTCAATCTGCCGGAAAGGGATAAAGTAGATCAAGACGCTTGGATGTGGTAAAGCAACGATCTGGACGGTCCCATGCCTTGGAAATGACAACCGAAAAGTCGCCATGTAAGGTGAAGGCTTTAGGAGAGAAAAGACACTCCCTGGTGGCTCGTGGAGGGGAGTCATCCTGCACCTGGAAGGTGTCACGGACAGCAGTAACCAATCTGTCCGTGACACCTATAAATTCTATAACAACATCAATCCCCCCGTCGGACACAACTTCTCCTAGGAGGGAGGATGCGTTTAAGCGTGATCATGGGGGGGGGGTGGAGATGCTGAGGCGTCAGAGGAGGAATGATGTCCTTGCTCTGAGCCGCTTGTGCGAAGGTCTGCCCCTAAGTTGCTCGCCCGAAGGAGCGGACTGCATAGGTGGAGATTTATCAACCAAACGATCCATGAGGGAAATGGTGGATTGGGATATTCTCGTTAGGTCCTCCACTGCCCGGGATAGGGCACAGGCCCAGTCCGGTTCCACCTGGTCAGGGTGGTCATGCGGCTGCGTCGGTTGGGGGGGGGGGGCAGAACCTGTCTGGGCGCACAACATGGGGAGCATACAGAGTCCGGCTGGCTGCGAGGAAACTTAATTTAGCATTTAGTGCATGCATAATAAGTGGTGGCTGGTGGTATGTGGGGGTCGCTCGTGGGTTCGGACATGGTTGCCAAACCGAATCCAATACTGGTCTCAGGGCTGGAGAGGGATAGTAACCGTCCTACCAGCTTGCAGGAGATCCCAGGTCCTGGTGTCCCAGTAGAAGCGTGCAGCTGAGTGAAGCAGAAGGATCTGAATCAGCGCGGGGAAAATGAGATAAGGATCCTCCCACTAAGCCACAGCAGGAAGCATAGCCACGCCCCTTATGTCACGGAAGGACGCGCCGAATTGCGGCCTATACTTTCTATGAAGCCGCGGCCTAAATTAGATATTTGCGGCCGACCGCGATGCACTTCCGGTCGGCCGGAGGACGAAGGTGCCCAGAGCGGCGCGCGCGGGGCGCCCGCTTGCAAGGACCGGCCACGGAGACCCATCGGCGACCCGGGGGAACAAATCCAGAGATGGCCTCAACCCGAACCACCCGAAACTAAGCCGGGGCCTAGAGCAGCGCGGTGGCCGGCCGGGAGATTATCGGTAGTGCCGGAGTAAAGGGGAAGACTCTATGAGGGCTTCACTGTGGTCTGAGTAGGAGAAAATGGGCGAGACCTGGGGGGGGGGGGGGGTAAAAGAATACTCACCTATTCCCGATTACTCACCCCATCTTCATCCTCTTCGCTTCACCCTCCCTCAGTGGACCAGCAGGATCACCTCTTCCGCAGCTGGCATCCGAAGTGGCGGGAGTCTGGTATGGTGGGAGGGTCTTGTCGAATCCAGGTGACCCTTTGGCTGGCAGGAAGCAGGGGAGCTAGGCTGCCCTGGTCCACCTTTACTTCTTGGGGGAGGTCAGGCGGTGAGGAAAACAGACACCGGTCTTGCTCCCTGGGTAGACAGAGAGGCTAGGCGACTCTGTTTCCCATACCTAAAAGGAAAAAATTAACAACACGCAGGGAGGTCTGCCTCCTACGACACTAAGCTAAAAACTGATATGCTCTGTCCAGGCTGGAGGGGGTATAGCTGGCAGAGGAGGAGTTAACACTTTTCAGCCTAGTGTCACCTCCTAGTGGCAGCAGTAGCTATACCCACGGTCCTGTGTCCCCCAATGATACGAGCGAGAAACCGCAGTTTGCAGCGGGATTGGATTAGCTCACAAAACGGAATGCTGACGGAACGGAAGACATCCTGAACGGATTTCTTTCCATTCAGAATGCATAAGGACTAGGGATGAGCGAATTTCAGTTTTTGAAGTTTGGGTTTACACTGAATTGCGTTATGGATTCCGTTATTACGGATTGCATTATGGATTCCATTACAATTCAATGACAAAATACATAACGGAATTCCTTTAGAGGAGCATGTTGGTCCACCACTAGAATGCAGGAGAAAGTGGACCAGAATTTCAGCCACCGGAGAAACAGATGGGACTGTGGGAGCGCTACCAGAGAGGAAAATGTACTGTACATAAAAAAACTTAACAATAAGTTTATTGTAAGTTTTATATTGCACTTAAGATGCCCTATTCATGGCATGGTGATACTTTTGCAGGATAATCCCTTTAAGTTCCGATGTTACGTCAAGGTCTCAAGGAGATTGTTTCAACTTGATATGTAAGAGTCTATTCTCACAGGCCAATAATCCAGAAAAAACTATTGTATGAATGGCGGTTCCCAATAAATGGCCCATGTAAATGAGCCACCGATCACCCAAAAAACGACCAAACGTTTGTCGGTAGCACATCGCCCTGTGTCTATAGGGGGTTGTGATGCCAACAACATGTAAACTGAATGGGGAGCGACATTCAACTCATTCAACTTGCATTGGGCTGCATGAAAGGCCTTTTAAAACAAGCGCAGATTGACTTGAATATATATGGCACTCGACACTAACAAAAATACATCCAGGAAAAAAAAATCTAGCCCATAAGCATTTGGATATATGCATATACTGGGATGGGTGTAAAAGGCAGGGTTTTTTCATCATGCCATATCCATCTTACTCTTTACTCATTCTCAGATCCTGAATTGCTGAGTAACGTGTATGTTTGACTCTACTGAGCACGCGTGTCAGGTCTATTTGTGTAAGAATCCCAATAACAGCCCTGAACCTGTCCCAATGGACACTATAACAAGTCGATCGGTGCTTGTCTGAGGGGCCTTTTGCACAGGCTGATGCAGACTGTATGGGGGCTGAACAATCATTGGGGTCAGTTCACACAGAGGTTTTTTGGCAGAGTGTTTCAAAATCAGCTCCAAAAACAGCCTACCATTCATTTCAATAGGAAGCAGCACTTCTCAATGAAAAACCTGAGCACACCTAAGATATTTGGTAACTGAGTCTTTATTAATTATAGTGATGAATCAGTAGATCATACTAGTAGTGTTAAAATATGGAAGAATAATACAGCCACGATAAATTACAAGAATATTGCAAAAGCCTTAAAAACTTTAAAAAATCATGCAGCCACAATGCATTGTAGTAAATAATAGAAAAGCCACATTCTATTGCATAGAGTCGTATTGTAGAGTATTGTAGCTAATGTTTGGTGGTGAGTGATTGGTTTGACGATAGTGTGTCGCACAGTAGAAGACTCTCACCGCCTACACCTTAGGTACAATGCGCTTGGATTAGTATAATGACTGCGCATTTATTGTTTGATAATCTATACTAACACAATCTGGACACAATGAATAGTCTTGAGAAGCAGGAAGCCCAATTGTAACTATTGCAACGATGTGTTGATGGAATAGATAAAAGTTCCCTGATGTGGATGGTTCGGATGATATATTGTCTCGATATGTCAAGGCAATGTAGCACTTAAAAATAGTTGTTAAATAGTTTCCATAATAGTAGAGCAGATGAAATAATCTCAAGTGAGTACCTGTTTTGAAACTGACCCAGCGGCGTCCCGCTTTGGGTCAGGAATCGCTCTTGCGTTATATCACTTTGGAGATATGGGACGTTCTTACCGGTGTCTGCACTTGCTTGAGGTGTGACCCTAACCCTGGGTTCACACCTGAGCGTTTTACAGCGCGTTCAAACGCGCTGTAAAACGCTTAAGACATGAAAACCAATGCTTCCCTATGGGAAGGGTTCACACCTGGGCGTTTTACAGCGCGTACGAACGCGCTGTAAAACGCCCGACGCTCAAACAAGTACTTGAGCTTCTTTGGGGCGTTTTGACGCGCGTTTGTGGCCATAGGACACTGCAGTCAATGACACAAACGCGCGTCAAACGCGCGTTTACTATTACAAAAAACGCGCGTAAAACGCGCGTTTGAGGAACGCTCAGGTGTGAACCCAGGGTTAGTGTGATCATTCGTTCCCCACACGGTTTGCCTATTGCCAGCAGCACATCCCGTTTACATGTATGTGCTCTTTACGTCATTTTCAGGCAGACATAGCAGCGTTCTATAAACTTACCATGTGTGATCCATATACAAACTAATACCTCATCTAAGATACAATCAGAGGTTCTTAGCAGATATAAAAAAGTAGTAAGGTGGCTCTCCCAAACACTGCAATGGAATAGGTGCTCTAATCAATACGACTCACCTAGTTGTTATAGAATTTATAGTAAAAGAGTGATAGGCACACACCATATGGAATCACATAGGACGTAAGATATCAAACAGATTTTAGTTGTATATAACACACTAATAAAAGTAATCAAAAAAGTTAAAAATAAATAAAATAAAAATAAAAATGGAATATAAATGCACTAAAAATAATGAGATATGCGAGTCTGTTCCATCGATGTTCCTATTATGGGCAGTCTATATAAATTAAGGACGTATTGTACCTAGAAAAAAAAACCATTATATACATATAGATCCAAATGTTATGTTTTTACATTAATGCGGTGCAGTAAACCATAGGAATGGATATCGGACGAATAGAATAAAGGTTATTTCACAGTCCTGGATCGCATATAATGTTTAGCTATTTATAAAATTATCCACTATTGGTTATAACGTATATCCACTGAAACATAGAGCGACTATAAAATGAATATTAATCGTGGACCGAAATAATCAAGTTAATTAAGATGGTTTTACAGCCTAAAATTCAGTTCATAGCAGACATTATGTACACCACACCATATAAAAATATTATGTATACCATACCATATAAAATTTGTAAAACTGCAATTTACAATAATTATGTACACCAAACTCTATTGTGCATATCGCATATGGATGTATATTGGTTCAAAGGTGCAGAAAATAGGTGGATATATATCTGCAGGTTCATCTATTGTGAGTTGTAAAAAATGAGTGACGGTTTAGACCATGCGGTCAGTATAACGGACTACTCGCTGGGAAGTATCGCTTCTATGTCCATAGGAATATTTAAAAAGCACTTTCTCTCGGTACGTGCACCCAGGGACGTAGCTATAGGGGGTGCAGAGGTAGCAGTCGCACCCTTGTGCCACATAAGACACTGGCATTATAGAAAGTGCATGCTGGTCAATTTACACCTCTGGCTGAAGGGAAGGGGTTAGGTTTAGAATTTGGCATGAGGGGTGCCCTTTCAATGTTTGCCTCAGGCAGCAGGAAGGCTATGTGCTCCTTGCCAACAAGCACTGAGGGACGGGGGCCCCAAGCTGAACTCTTGCACCAGGGCCCATGAGCTTTTAGCTACGCCCCTGCGTGCACCGCCACACACAATTGTTTGTTACTCACAGTTAGGTACAGAGATGAGGTATTCAGTGCCTACCGTGGCGTCCCACGTGGTCTCCGGCACATGCAGATCCTCCCTCGCTGGTAAATAAAGTGCAGCTCGATGTAGCGCTGCTCACTTCTTATTTTACGGTGTATCGCAGCTGGCTGGGTCTTGTGTGTTGGTGCAGCAGTTCAGCACAGGTTCCACACATAGGGTTAGAAGTGAATGGAAAACCTTATCCACATGATGATTGCACTTGCTTAAATGGCAATTTCTCAAATGGCAATTCTTCAAGGGATTCCTATGGAGCGCTCCATATAGTTTCAAACAGGTACATCAGGCATGAGGGTCCCCCGAAACCAAGCGCGTTTCAGAGCTTTTAGCGTACTCCTTCCTCAGTGGTTGGTATCCCTCAAATGCCAGTACCCTTAAATACTTGTTTCCCCTCCATGACTGAAGTCATGCCAAAAGTCAGGAGTGGATTTTCTGTCCACCACATGTGTATATTGGTAATTAGATACTTGCGATTTGCTTGCAGTATTTGTGCGTATTTTTCGGATAGATATAAGACTCAAATATACTCCAAATAAATCACAGGACTCTTCAGGTAATCAGTACACTTCTACAACATCCATATATGTATATTCAAATTTCTTTTTAAAAAAATCCCCAAAGCATTCTTCCTTTTTTTTTTTTACCTTTTCTTCTTCCACATTTTTTTATCCCCCCCCCCCCCCCCCAAAAATAATATATATTTCTTCAAAAATGTCTACAGGCGTACACCTATTGTACTATGCATTGTACTTGTCTGTTACTTTAATCCATGCAATAACATATTGTGCTGGCACACAAATTCAATCCTAAATTATAAAAATATATCTAAATGACACAAAAGGATATCGTTTTATAAAACAATATATGAAGTGCGATGTATAATTTTCAATTTACTTTGTGTCATTTATATAAGTGAGTTGCGTTATCGCATTATGCCTTCTTTACTTCATAGTGTTCTGTTGAAAGGGTTGATTTCCTTTGGTTGATGGGTGTGTATCTTTCTAAGGCTATTTTCACACTGGCGTTTTGGCTTTCCGTTTGTGAGATCCGTTCAGGGCTCTCACAAGCGGTCCAAAACGGATCAGTTTTGCCCTAATGCATTCTGAATGGAAAAGGATGGAATGGAATGCATCAGTTTGCCTCCGATCAGTCTCCATTCCGCTCTGGAGTCGGACACTAAAACGTCTGACGATGCAGAGCCAAACTGATCCATCCTGACACACAATGTAAGTCAATTGGGACGGATCCGTTTTCACTCACACAATATGGCACAATAGAAAACGTTTTGGCAATGTTAAAGATAATACAAACGGATCCGTTCTGAACGGAAGCATGCGGTTGTATCATTGGTGCGGATCCGTCCAAACGGCAGTGTGAAAGTAGCCTAAACTGTCTACACACGCTACAAAAGTTTTTGGAAGAGATTAACATTAATACATACAATCTACAATTCACAACTAATACAAGTGACTCAACAATAGAATTTTTAGACCTTCAGATCACAACAGAAAATGGAAGCTTAATTTGTAATACTCACCATAAACCGATCAGTAGAAACAGGTATATTTTATACACAAGCTGTGGCACGGGGCTTCCAATCACTTCTAACCCTATGTGTGGAACCTGTGCTGAACTGCTGCACCAACACACAAGACCCAGCCAGCTGCGATACACCGTAAAATAAGAAGTGAGCAGCAAGACCGGGAAGTTGCGCTACATCGAGCTGCGCTTTATTTACCAGAGAGGGAGGATCTGCATGTGCCGGAGACCACGTGGGACGCCACGGTAGGCACTGAATACCTTATCTCCGTACCTAACTGTGAGTAACAAACAATTGTGTGTGGCGGTGCACGTACAGAGAGAAAGCGCTTTTTAAATATTCCTATGGACATAGAAGCGATACTTACCAGCGAGTAGTCCGTTGTACTGACCGCATGGTCTGAACCGTCACTTGCATTTTTAAAACTCACAATAGATGAACCTGCAGATATATATCCACCTATTTTCTGCACCTTTGAACCAATATACATCCATATGCGATATGCACAATAGAGTTTGGTGTACATACTGTAATTAAGTGTTCTTGCATGGCAAGACCACTTACTGTTATCTCACATATATATTCTTATTATAGCCAAATTTACCACCCTAACTCCTCCCACAGTTTTTGCACTACATAGACAGTAATATACCGAAACGAGTGGTTTGTTCCCGATTGGTGTGCTATTACTTTGTGGAACTTTCGCCAAACGGTTCACGAAATATCTGCGTTTTTGTGGCGAAATTGGTCCCATAGGAATGAATGGCGGAATGTTCAAAGCTAGAGTGGGAGCTGAAAAATCAGGACATGATTTCTAAACTGCCACCACTCCCTCATTTTCAAGCCCACCCACACAAATCTTATATCAAAACGTTCAGCTATCCCTGCTGCCACTAAAAATGTCCACGGCTAATGCATAGTCCTGATAGTTTTCACAATATGACTATTTGGTTTGCAACTCACGCCGCCCATTGACATTCATTGAAACTCCACTCTAGCCACCTCAAATTTGAAGGGCAATTTCTAAACTGCGACTGTGCCTTCATTTTTTATATTTCAGAGTTCATACTATGCATCAAAATGAAGGTCTGGGTCTTGTGATACTCACAATGTAAAGCTTTTCACTGTAGTATTTATACATTTATTTATTTTTAAACTACAACAGTTTGAAGATGGCAGCTGCCACTGAAGTGCCCTCTCTTTACTGCTGGGACTGGGGTGTGCTTTCTATTGCTGTGTCTGTACAGAAGTCTGAGACGCTCTTGTCTCTATAGGAACAGAGGTGGGCGGGGATGTCATGTGACTGCTCCTCTGAAGATGCTTGCTGCAATGCATGCTGGGATATTTACTTTCACTTTACAGCTGCTCCGCCCACACAGCCTGTCTGAGTAAGCTCCTCAGGGGAACATGTCATGGTGAGCAGATTAGAAACATTACATATAAAGCTACTGAGGAAGGGGTGACTAGATACCCCGAAACACGTCTAGCTAGGACAGAACCCTCAAATCTGTGACCACTTGAGAAGCTTGAATATCTTGCCGGATTCGCACAGAGGTATTGTCCGCCGCGTGAATGGTAGTTTTGAAAAATACTGCGCAAGACCTGAAACCATAGTGAAGGTCTGGCTGCACGTGTGAACACCGCTCGTAGAATATTGGTCTCTACACACACAGGACCACCTTGCAGAGCGAATTTGTGCTGCGAGAAAGTGATGCGGTAAGACCGTTCTAATTTTTTTCCAGCAGAAAATTCATACAAATCGCAGTGAAAATATTCCAGTGGGACGCCGCTGGTACTTGTATATAGCGGGACGCCGCTATTTCTTGCTTGCACATACTTCATTATTGTGGGACATAGGAACATTCGATTTTATATTTACCAATATATTGTATTGGGCATATTGCAGGACATTGCTAATACTACTGCCACTATTTATCTTCGGGACTATTACACAGTGGATTATATGAAATAGACTGTGATATCGACCTTCCATTTTACATTGCACCTACACTAGTCCATTTTATGCTGCTTATCTGAGTGATTACTGCTTCATGGTATAACCACAAGTCTATGTATATTAGGTTTTACATCTTAGGTTGTGTATATGCTACTATTTATTGATTGGTATTTTTATATATTGTGCCATTAATTATATATTTTATTATGTAGAGGGATGGCACTCTAATCACAGGTTGTGCGTGGAAAAGAATATTTATTAAGAAATGGCTCGGTGAGCCTTATAACATTATAGACTATGTTATAATATTAAGAAGTTCAGATAAAATGATACAACTTCAAATAAAATGGTACAAAATGTAAGATAGAAGATAAAAAGTACACGATATAATGTAGATATAAATATAAAATAAAATAAGGGTAAGTCTTGTAGACCTGTTGAAAAAAAGTCCAGTCACATAGTGTAATATCCGGAAATAAGATGCGGTATCCAGAAGTTGGGTGAGGGGTGGGTGCCTTCTTTGGGGAGTATAATAATGCTCTAAACCCAAAAGGTAGGATAATGTTATTAAGGAGTTGAATGCGGGGTGAGTATCTTCTTTATAAAGTATAGTCACATCCAATTACGATTAAATGATTTTTCACAGTCCAGTAGTGGTAAGTTGTAATGTATAATACTGCTGTGTAAGCAGGTACGTTACCCTCCTGGTGGCCAATGGTAAGCTGGTGAGCGGCTCCGCTTCTTTATAAATCTTTCTATAACAAGTAGTAAATGTGGCGCACAGGAGTAACTAATACCCAGTAGAGGTGCACTCAGTAATGCAGACTCACCCTGTCCACTCCAAAATGGAACCTGAGTATATCTAAAAAGAACTGGGCACTCTCAGGATATCTGAACCATACGGAAATTTATTAACACATAATAAAATATATATGTGTATAGGCGGCTCACTGGGACTCAAAAGGTGGAATAAGGTGCTCAATCCAAACAGAGCGTACCCAGCGCTTGTACTGAGGATATGAGTTATAGGTAGAGGGATGGCACTCTAATCACAGGTTGTGCGTGGAAAATAATATTTATTAAGGACCTGTCAAAGGACCTGTGGTGACGTCACTGAGCTCATCACATGGTCCATTACTATGGTGATGGATCATGTGATGAGCACAGTGATTTCACCACAGGTCCTTTGACAGGTCCTGAAGAAAGAACAGGAGACCGGCATCTACGCAATCAATTGGAGGAGGTGAGTTCATTATTTTATTTTTTTAACCCTCAATTGACCTTCTACTATGCATTCTGTATTAAAGAATGCTATTATTTTCCTTATAACCATGTTATAAGGGAAAATAATACAGTGAATAGACTTTCATCCTAGCAACCATGCGTGTAAAATCGCACCGCATCCGCACTTGCTTGCAGTTGCTTGCGATTTTCACGCAGCCCCATAAAAACGCACAACATAGAGCATGCTGCGATTTTCACGCAACACACAAGTGATGCGTGAAAATCACCGCTCATGTGCACAACCCCATAGAAGTGAATGGGTCTGGATTCAGTGTGGGTGCAATGCGTTCACCTCAAGCATTGCACCCGCGCAGAAATCTCGCCCGTGTGAAAGGGGCCTAAGGGTGAATAGGACAAGGGTTCCAGCCCCTGAGGGGGCTAATAGTAAGTAAAGAAAACACAAACACTAAGGCTACTTTCACACTTGCGGTAGTGTGATCCGGCAAGCAGTTCCGTCGTCGGAACTGCCCGCCGGATCCGCCGATCTGGATGTGACTGAAAGCATTTGTGAGACGCATCCGGATGCGGATCTATCTCACAAATGCATTGCAAGAACGAATCCATCTCTCCGCTTGTCATGCGGACAGACGGATCCGTCTTGTATCTTTTTACACATTTTTACCGGTCTGCGCATGCGCAGACTGGAAGGACGGATCTGGCATTCCGGTATTTTGAATGCACTAATACATTTCTATGGGGAAAAATGCCGGATCCGGCATTCAGGCAAGTCTTCAGGTTTTTTTCGCCGGAGATAAAACCGTAGCATGCTGAACTGAAGACATCCTGATGCATCCTGAACGGATTGCTCTCCATTCAGAATGCATGGGGATAAAACTAATCAGTTATTTTCCGGTATAGAGCCCCCGTGAAAAACGCTAGTGTGAAAGTACCATAAAATATTAAGTTTAAATCCCCCCTTTCCCAATTTTACATATAAAATATATAAACAATAAATAAATAAACATATTACATATTGCGTCCGAATAGTCCAAACTATTAAATTATAAAAAAATATCTCCTATGCGGTGAGCGCCGTAATAGAAATAAATAAATAAATAAACAAAAAACCATGCGATTTGCAATTTTTTTGTCACCTTGTTACCCCAAAAAATAGGATAGGACTGTTCTATTATGGGCCGAACGTTTCATAAAATGCGAAATGCACGCAGCTTTTTTTTTTTTTTTTTTGCGTGGTATTGAGTATCGCAATACTTTTTTATGGTGACGAAAGCGAATCCAAATTTTGGTATCGAAACAACCCTACGCCGATCTGATCGGCGTAGCGTTGTCACGATACTAAAATTTTGATTCGGTTTCGTTTTGGCGACTAAAAATTTAATTTGGCTCCTAAATTTTTCAGTCCAGGACCCAATGGCTACTAGGTAGAGTTGAGCGAACACCTGGATGTTCGGGTTCGAGAAGTTCGGCCGAACATCCCGGAAATGTTCGGGTTCGGGATCCGAACCCGATCCGAACTTCGTCCCGAACCCGAACCCCATTGAAGTCAATGGGGACCCGAACTTTTCGGCACTAAAAAGGCTGTAAAACAGCCCAGGAAAGAGCTAGAGGGCTGCAAAAGGCAGCAACATGTAGGTAAATCCCCTGCAAACAAATGTGGATAGGGAAATGAATTAAAATAAAAATTAAATAAATAAAAATTAACCAAAATCAATTGGAGAGAGGTTCCATAGCAGAGAATCTGGCTTCCCGTCACCCACCACTGGAACAGTCCATTCTCAGATATTTAGGCCCCGGAACCCAGGCAGAGGAGAGAGGTCCCGTAACAGAGAATCTGGCTTCATGTCAGCAGAGAATTAGTCTGCATGTCATAGCAGAGAATGAGGCTTCACGTCAGCCACCACTGCAACAGTCCATTGGCATATATTTAGGCCCAGCACACACACAGGCAGAGGAGAGAGGTCCCGTAACAGAGAATCTGGCTTCATGTCAGCAGAGAGAGAATCAGTCTGCATGTCATAGCAGAGAATGAGGCTTCACGTCAGCCACCACTGCAACAGTCCATTGGCATATATTTAGGCCCAGCACACACACAGGCAGAGGAGAGAGGTCCCGTAACAGAGAATCTGGCTTCATGTCAGCAGAGAATCAGTCTGCATGTCATAGCAGAGAATGAGGCTTCACGTCAGCCACCACTGCAACAGTCCATTGTCATAAATTTAGGCCCAGCACTAGTGTTGAGCGGCATGTCCCATATTCGAATTCGCGAAATTTTGTGAATATTCAAAAGAATATTCGTAAAATATTCGCGATTATTCAAATTCGTTATTATTTCGCATATGCGATAATTCGAATTATCGCATAATACATATGCTATGCAAAATTCACATGTGCGCTAATGAAATCGCCTTACGAAGATTCGCAACTCAATTCAATCACTAATGTATGAATGCAATGCCCTTTGCCTCTGTTCTGGGACAAGTGTAGATATTCGCATGTGCGCTAATAAAATCGCCTTACGAAGATTCGCACCTCAATCACTTTCTAGGGAATGTGAGACTTTTGGGAATCAATCGAGATACAGTGGGGGGTGATGACAGTAGTTGACAGAGTACAGATCAATGTAATCTGTAAGGTGGAAAGTAAAATAAAAAATACGAATATTCGTAAATCGAATTTTACGAAGTTCTACGTATTCGCGAATATGGTGCTATACTATATGAATGCACAGGCCTTTGCCTCTCTGTTCTGGGGACAAGTGTAGATATTTGCATTTGCGTTAATAAAATCGCCTTACGAAGATTCGCAGCTCAATTCAATCACTAATGTATGAATGCAAAGCCCTTTGCCTCTGTTCTGGGACAAGTGTAGATATTCGCATGTGCGCTAATAAAATCGCCTTACGAAGATTCGCAACTCAATTCACTAATGTATGAATGCAAAGCCCTTTGCCTCTGTTCTGGGACGTGCCGATATTCGCATGTGCGCTAATAACATCGCCTTACGAAGATTCGCGCCTCAATCACTTTCTAGGCAATGTGAGTAAGATCTGAGCTGTTGGACCTTTGGGAAACAATCAATTATATGTGTACTGTAATTTTGTGGGGGGGGGAAAAAAACAAAAAACGAATATTCGTTTTTACGAATATATAGCACTATATTCGAAATATTCGCGAAATCGCGAAGTTGCGATATTCGCGAAAAAAATTTGCTTTTCGAATATTCGCGCTCAACACTACCCAGCACCCAGGCAGAGGAGAGAGGTCCCGTAACAGACAATCTGGCTTCATGTCAGCAGAGAATCAGTCTGCATGTCATAGCAGAGAATGAGGCTTCACGTCAGCCACCACTGCAACAGTCCATTGGCATATATTTAGGCCCAGCACCCAGGCAGAGGAGAGAGGTCCCGTAACAGACAATCTGGCTTCATGTCAGCAGAGAATCAGTCTTCATATCATAGCAGAGAATCAGGCTTCACGTCACCCACCACTGTAAGAGTCCATTTTCATAAATTTAGGCCCAGCACACAGGCAGAGGAGAGAGGTCCCGTAACAGAGGATCTGGCTTCATGTCAGCAGAGAATCAGTCTGCATGTCATAGCAGAGAATCAGGCTTCACGTCACCCAACATTGGAACAGTCCATTGGCATATATTTAGGCCCCGGCACCCAGACAGAGGAGAGGTTCATTCAACTTTGGGTAGCCTCGCAATATAATGGTAAAATGAAAATAAAAATAGGATTGAATGAGGAAGTGCCCTGGAGTCCAATAATATATGGTTAAGGGGAGGTAGTTAATGTCTAATCTGGACAAGGGACGGACAGATCCTGTGGGATCCATGCCTGGTTCATTTTTATGAACGTCAGCTTGTCCACATTGGCTGTAGACAGGCGGCTGCGTTTGAGGCCTAGTATTTAGGCGCTGGGTGACCGGTATGGATTTAGTGACAGAATTAGACTTGGAAATGCACAGTAGCGTGTGTGTGAAGTTATTCTGAATGACCCTATGTGCACCTTGAATATTATATACCCTTTTAGGGATAGATTTCAAATAGCTCTGATATAGCAGAAACCACTAAATTATGAAATTGCTAAATTGGGAATTGTATTTCAACCCAGAACAAGAAATGTGCTTGAACGGACACTAAATAACTCGCCCAGCTACAGCACTAAGGACAGATTTAGCGGGATATAAATTTGAGGCCTAGTATTTAGGCGCTGGGTGACAGGTATGGGTTTAGTGACAGAATTAGACTTGGAAATACACAGTAGCGGGTGTGTGTGAAGTTATTCTGAATGACCCTATGTGCACCTTCAATATTATATACCCTTTTAGGGATAGATTTCAAATAGCTCTGATATAGCAGAAACCACTAAATTATGAAATTGCTAAATTGGGAATTGTACTTCAACCCAGAACAAAAAATGTGCTTTGACGGGCACTAAATAACTTTCCCAGCTACAACAGGACAACGGTAACGAGAGATTTAGAGGGATTTAAATTTGAGGCCTAGTATTTAGGCGCTGGGTGACAGGTATGGGTTTAGTGACAGAATTAGACTTGGAAATACACAGTAGCGGGTGTGTGTGAAGTTATTCTGAATGACCCTATGTGCACCTTCAATATTATATACCCTTTTAGGGATAGATTTCAAATAGCTCTGATATAGCAGAAACCACTAAATTATGAAATTGCTAAATTGGGAATTGTACTTCAACCCAGAACAAAAAATGTGCTTTGACGGACACTAAATATCTTGCCCAGCAACAACAGTACAGCGGTGGGTAACGAGAGATTTAGAGGGAATTAAATTTGAGGCCTAGTATTTAGGCGCTGGGTCACCGGTATGGATTTAGTGACAGAATTAGACTTGGAAATACACAGTAGCGGGTGTGTGTGAAGTTATTCTGAATGACCCTATGTGCACCTTCAATATTATATACCCTTTTTGGGATAGATTTCAAATAGCTCTGATATAGCAGGAACCACTAAATTATGAAATTGCTAAATTGGGAATTGTACTTCAACCCAGAACAAAAAATGTGCTTTGACGGGCACTAAATAACTTTCCCAGCTACAACAGGACAACGGTAACGAGAGATTTAGAGGGATTTAAATTTGAGGCCTAGTATTTAGGCGCTGGGTGACAGGTATGGGTTTAGTGACAGAATTAGACTTGGAAATACACAGTAGCGGGTGTGTGTGAAGTTATTCTGAATGACCCTATGTGCACCTTCAATATTATATACCCTTTTTGGGATAGATTTCAAATAGCTCTGATATAGCAGGAACCACTAAATTATGAAATTGCTAAATTGGGAATTGTATTTCAACCCAGAACAAGAAATGTGCTTGAACGGACACTAAATAACTCGCCCAGCTACAGCACTAGGGACAGATTTAGCTGGATATAAATTTGAGGCCTAGTATTTAGGCGCTGGGTGACCGGTATGGATTTAGTGACAGAATTAGACTGGGATATGGCCAAAAAATGAACAGACTATTGCTGGTTAAATGCACTTGGTGTGACAGCTTCACCCTGATGTAGGCTTTAGCCAAAAAACAACCACACCATTGAGGGTTAAATGCACTTGGTGACAGGCGCAGCTTGCCCCTGATTTTGTATATGGCCAAAAAATGAACAGACTATTGCTGGTTAAATGCACTTGGTGTGACAGCTTCACCCTGATGTAGGCTTTAGCCAAAAAACAACCACACCATTGAGGGTTAAATGCACTTGGTGACAGGCGCAGCTTGCCCCTGATTTTGTATATGGCCAAAAAATGAACAGACTATTGCTGGTTAAATGCACTTGGTGTGACAGCTTCACCCTGATGTAGGCTTTAGCCAAAAAACAACCACACCATTGAGGGTTAAATGCACTTGGTGACAGGCGCAGCTTGCCCCTGATTTTGTATATGGCCAAAAAATGAACAGACTATTGCTGGTTAAATGCACTTGGTGTGACAGCTTCACCCTGATGTAGGCTTTAGCCAAAAAACAACCACACCCTTGAGGGTTAAATGCACTTGGTCGCAGCTTGTGCTGGCGCACCACAAGACACAAAATGGCCGCCGATCACCCCAGAAAAATGAGACTGACAAACGGTCTGTGCAGCCTAAAAACAGTGAGCAATTGAGGATCAGCAGCTCAATGATCCACAGCTGCAGATCGATCAGTTAATCAAGTCCTTTGGAGGAGTTAATCTGCCTAATCTCGCCCTACTGTCGCAGCCGCAACCTCTCCCTACGCTAATCAGAGCAGAGTGACGGGCGGCGCTATGTGACTCCAGCTTAAATAGAGGCTGGGTCACATGGTGCTCTGGCCAATCACAGCCATGCCAATAGTAGGCATGGCTGTGATGGCCTCTTGGGGCAAGTAGTATGACGCTTGTTGATTGGCTGCTTTGCAGCCTTTCAAAAAGCGCCAAGAAAGCGTCACAAAAGCGCGAAGAAAGCGACGAACACCGAACCCGAACCCGGACTTTTACGAAAATGTCCGGGTTCGGGTCCGTGTCACGGACACCCCAAAATTCGGTACGAACCCGAACTATACAGTTCGAGTTCGCTCATCCCTACTACTAGGTATTTTTTTAGTCTGGAGCACTGTATAAGTAAATAAAAGTTGAAATGCATTTCTCACACTATCAAGCTTGCCATGTGCACGTTTAAAATTTGATCAATCAATTGGTTAGTGTAAGGTTTACTATCTTTACTCACGCCAAACACACAGTTAGGCCTCATGCATACGACAGTTGTTTTTCTCGGCCTCCGTTCCGTTTTTTTTCTGCGGATAGGATGGGGACCCATTCATTTCAATGGGTCAGAAAAAAAATGCTGATAGTTCATCCGTTTGTGTTCCGCGTACGCTGTCCGTGTTTCCCTTCAGCAAAAAAATAGTGCATGTCCTACTTTTTCCACATTTGCGGACAAGGATAGGCATTTATTACAAGGGATCTGTGGGGAAAAAAACGGATTCCCCAAAAAAATGGATGCATGAGGCCTTACTCTGCCCAGTCCAGCCTTTCCACAGTTACTCCAGCCACTCCAACCACACAACAGTTACTCTGCCCACTCCAGCTGTAGACTACTGGTGGAGGCAAGAACACTTCACACAATTTCCCCAGAATTTGTAGCTTTTCTAGTTGTAAATTGCAGTTTTACAAATTTTATATGGTATGGTATACATAATGTTTTTATATGGTGTGGTGTACATAATGTCTGCTATGAACTGAATTTTAGGCTGTAAAACCATCTTAATTAACTTGATTAATTTCGGTCCACAATTAATATTCATTTTATAGTCACTCTATGTTTCAGTGGATATACGTTATAACCAATAGTGGATCATTTTATAAATAGCTAAACATTATATGCGATCCAGGACTGTGAAATAACCTTTATTCTATTCGTCCGATATCCATTCCTATGGTTTACTGCACCGCATTAATGTAAAAACATAACATTTGGATCTATATGTACAGTACAGACCAAAAGTTTGGACACACCTTCTCATTCAAAGAGTTTTCTTTATTTTCATGACTATGAAAATTGTAGATTCACACTGAAGGCATCAAAACTATGAATTAACACATGTGGAATTATATACATAACAAACAACTGTGAAACAGCTGAAACTATGTCATATTCTAGGTTCTTCAAAGTAGCCACCTTTTGCTTTGATTACTGCTTTGCACACTCCTGGCATTCTCTTGATGAGCTTCAAGAGGTAGTCACCTGAAATGGTCTTCCAACAGTCTTGAAGGAGTTCCCAGAGATGCTTAGCACTTATTGGCCCTTTTGCCTTCACTCTGCGGTCCAGCTCACCCCAAACCATCTCGATTGGGTTCAGGTCCGGTGACTGTGGAGGCCAGGTCATCTGGCGCAGCACCCCATCACTCTCCTTCATGGTCAAATAGCCCTTACTTTCTAAGTTTTCCAATTTTTCGGCTGACTGACCTTAATTTCTTAAAGTAATGATGGCCACTCGTTTTTCTTTACTTAGCTGCTTTTTTCTTGCCATAATACAAATTCTAACAGTCTATTCAGTAGGACTATCAGCTGTGTATCCACCTGACTTCTCCACAACACAACTGATGGTCCCAACCCCATTTATAAGGCAAGAAATCCCACTTATTAAACCTGACAGGGCACACCTGTGAAGTGAAAACCATTTCAGGCGACTACCTCTTGAAGCTCATCAAGAGAATGCCAGGAGTGTGCAAAGCAGTAATCAAAGCAAAAGGTGTCTACTTTGAAGAACCTAGAATATGACATATTTTCAGTTGTTTCACACTTTTTTGTTATATATATAATTCCACATGTGTTAATTCATAGTTTTGATGCCTTCAGTTTGAATCTACAATTTTCATAGTCATGAAAATAAAGAAAACTCTTTGAATGAGAAGGTGTGTCCAAACTTTTGGTCTGTACTGTATATATGTTTTTTTCTAGGTACAATACATTCTTTATTTATATAGACTGCCCATAATAGGAACATCGACGGAACAGACTCACATATCTCATTATTTTTATTGCATTTATATTTTATATATTTTAAACTTTTGATTACTTTTATTAGTGTGTTATATACAAATAAAATCTGCTTGATATCTGAACACCTTATGTCCTATGAGATTCCATATGGTGTGTGCCTATCACTCTTTTACTATAAATTCTTAGCAGATATATTTTTTGATCAAAAAGTATCTGGGCCGATCCACCAACAGCAAGGTGACCTCGATACAGATGGGTACCTAACTCTAAACTTATTTCTATGCCGTTCGTGGGCATCTAATTTCATGGAGATATGAATCTATAAAACCACTGACTGCTAACATTATTACTAGTGTTGAGCGAATCGAAGTCCACGTCGGTCAGCGTGGTGATGTCATAGGTCATTTGCTCTCAACGGGCCGGCCGCCGCCATCTTTATTGAAGATCTTGCACAAAATCCCATGCTTGGTGACCTATGATGTCACCTCGCCGGCCAATGTGATGATGTCATCACGGGCCGTGCAAGATTTCGCGCTAGATCTTCAATCAAGATGGCGGCGGGCGTTGTTGCAAACAAATGGATGAGTTAAGTATGATTTTTCTAATTTTATTTTACACTGTGTTATTACTTTCGGATGCCGCGATCATCTACGAACGCGGCATCTGAGGGGTATAATGACGGGGGCGGCGCTCCTGGTCATTGCACCCACTGCTTAGAAAGAAATGCTCTTTGTGGCAAAGTAATTCATCACAAAGGTTATTTTTTTTTTTTATTCTGCAAAGCAGCAGAATCGGATTTTTGAATACTTTGCTCATCTCTAATTATTACCTTATATTATCTTTTTTGCGGGGCTAAGGAACGGACATACTGGTGCGGACAGCACATGGTGTGCTGTCTGATTTTTTTGCAGACCCATTAAAATGAATGACTCCACATCCTATCCACCAAAAAAAAGAAAAAAAAAGAAATGGAACAATATACATTTGTGTGCACGAGGCCTTAGGCGCATGGTTAGCTATTCAACGAAGGAGTCGCGCTGCCTCACTTGCCGCCCTGGGCGGTTTTGTAATCACGGACAACTTTTATATCTTGTTCTATGCCTATTGATTTTATACTTTTGTGAGTATAATAAAACCTATTTCTATACTGAAGATTGGTGGACCTTCAATATGTGCCTTAAACATTATATCTACAGAAGGGTTGCTTTGTGACAAAGACTATCCTCTGGTGGAATCTCTATGTTTGGCAGCACTAAAAAAACTGACGTATCCTTATCAAGACTCAGGAAATATAGCCAAAGTGAGGCAGCACGACTCCTTCGTTGAGTTGACTGTTTTTAATGTGAATGGAGCCCGCTTTACACAGTGGTCTGAGACGCCAATAGAAGAGAAGAAAACACAGTGGTGAACTTTTGTTTTTATATTAATTTTTATTTTTATTTTTTTCTATTTTATTTCTATTTTTTTAATTATTATTTTCATTTAAAGAGGCATGGTCAGCTATACACGTCACCTAATAAAAAAAGGCTGTGAGGGGGATGGGTTAATTACGTCAATCAACATGGAGGCCGCCACACCTCCTGATACAAGCTGCAAAGCAAATAAACAAAACAGAGACAGAAGTAATCAGTGCCTCCTGCATGGTAGAACAGAAACCTCAGTGAGGTGGACAGAGAGATAAGAAAATGAACAAACAGCAGGTGGCGCTATGCCGACACGTTTTATTGAATAACGGTGGCTACAGTACATTTTTTATAAAACGCAATTACAAAAGCAGTCAGATCCATGGGCTGGTTTGAAAAATGTGGAATATTTTATGTGGGACAACCCCTTTCATATAGTCTGGAGATCCAAAAGTAGCGTAGCAAAGGGCATCCTGGGGAACGCTTTTTGTATACTTTCCATACTCAACGGCGCTTTAATAAATTAATCATAGTTACGGTGTAAATGAACATAAGGTAAGAATTGTCTAGTCCATCCATCACTGGAAGCAAAAGCCAAGGACAGTCCCCAGTAAATGTTTTTTTGCTACGCGAAGCTGGCAGCAAACATGTTTTTCATGCTTAGGAGATGTTGCCGGGATTACAGACCCTGACACTGAGCTGATACGTCTTGACAGCCCTAATGTAGATATTGAAGTGACTGGTTACTCTCCGGAGAATACAAACGGCAAGTGATGTGTATGGAGTATCACTGTCTGTTTCACACATCTAAGAGTGTGGTGTGTAGACCAACTGAGCACCTCAATTCACTTAGTGCAAGATGAAATGGCAGCTGCTTTGGCTTGATAAAAAAAAAAAAAAATCATGGAGTAATAGGATTAATGCTGACTATGACTGTGTAACAAAAAGGTCATTTTAACAAATGCCATTCTATGGCGAAGCAAGAAAACAGAAGGTGCTTTTTCTTTCTGTTTGTCGCGGACAACTTTTTTTAAAAATCCTGATTGAATTTTTATTTGAACTTTTACAATTATTAAATGCATTAAAATCATAAATTACTGCAGATCGTCTTCTAAAAACGTCAGAAGTGAACTTTAAAGGGGGGGGGGGGAAGTAGGGCTGGGCGATATGGCCTAAAATCTATATCGCAATATAATTTGAACTATGTGCGATAACGATAAATATCGCAATATATTATTTTCTTCTGTATGAATACAAATTAAAAAACTTTGCCAGAAAACTTTGCCATCAGCCCTATGCCATTGCCATCATCCATGTCCCCCAGCCAGCGCCATCAGCCCCATGCTACTGCCATCCTCCAACCCAATATCATAAAAGATCAAAAAGTGGTAAAAGAAAAAAAGAAAATGAGTGTGGGGGGGGGGGGACATTTAAAAAAAATAAAAAATACACAAAACAAGCAGAAAAAAAAAAAAACAATACCACTAAAATTGTACAATGCAAGATAGAAGGATAGAGATAGACAGACTTTTTTTTTTTTTTTTTTTTCCCGGCAAATGGTGCAAGCAGGATCTGTGGGTGGCAACTAGTCAAAATATTAATTCTCCGGAGACTAAATTAAGGGAAGTCATGCACTAAACAAAATAAGAAAAGCTCTAATACACCTAGTATAATTAGGGAAAGCAACACACACATGCACACAGTAGGCGTCAAAATGAAAATAAACATTGAGGCCTCCTCAGATACGTGTTCCTCATAAGCAGGGCTGAAGAACTGAACTGAAAGATGATAAGACATTGAGTGATCTCGGTTTTAATAATCAGCCCCGTTCTAAAAATCACTTGCATCGTCCTAATTAACATATTAATGAGGGCACACAGACTATTTCACTATGTAGGCACTCATCCAGAATACTTTCAAGGCCTAATTGCTTGACACTGTGATGTGCCGTGCAACTGTTCCTTTTGGACATGTTACAATATGAGTTAATTGCTGAATTTTCTAATATTCGGAAGGACTTTGCGGTCATTCATGCTAGTCTGAAAAAAACGTATTTCACGTAATGAAGTGTAAAGTGATACAAAGTCATATTTTTGCTTCAAAGTCTTTCCTTTAAGGGTTTCCATAAAATGACATTTTCAGTGAAGACACACAGATATGTACTGACATCATAGGCGTAGGGATCACCATAGCAGCCATAGCAATGGCTATGGGGCCCAACGCCACTGGGGGCCCGGGCCATGGCTAAGGATTATTATTTTTTTTTTATTCATGTGGCGTAGCTACAGGGGTCGCAGCAGGCCCCTCCAGGACAGACAGAAAAAGCACTATCTGCAGGGCCTGCAGGCTGTGGGCGGTGCGATAGGGGGCGGCCGGAGGCAGAGAGGCGTACCTGCAATGAGGAGATGGAGTGGTCCCGCTCCCAGTCTGGGTGGCAGTCCTACTGGCCAGAAGTGGAGGAGGTGGAGCATACAGCGAAGCTGCGTGCTGCTGGGCCTGGCAGCGCTGCTGGAGTGTGGGCGCGCAGACGTTCAAGTGGCTGTGTAGTGAGGGCTGGCTGACTCTGGGACTGGTAAAACTTACTCTGGAGTCCTGGACCATTATATCTGGGGAGGAGGGGGGAGCAGGACCCTGGAGGCCTGGACCAGTACATTTAAGGAGAAGGGGGGAGCAGGACCCTGGAGGTCTGGACCAGTACATTTAAGGAGAAGGGGGGAGCAGGGTCTGGTCTGGACCATTATATAGGGGGGGGGGGGAAGGACACTGGAGGTCTGGACCATTATATCTGGGGAGGAGGTGGGAGTGGGATCCCCAAGGTCTGGACCATTATATCTGGGGAGGAGGGGGGAGCAGGACCCTGGAGGTCTGGCCCATTATATTTAAGGAGAAGAGGGGAGCAGGATCCTGGAGGTCTGGACTATTATATAGGGGGGAACAGGACACTGGAGGTCTGGACCATTCTTTTTAGGGGGGAGCAGGATCCTGGAGGTCTGGACCATTATATAGGGAGGAGGGGGAGCAGGACCCTGGAGGTCTGGACCATTATATATTGGGAGTAGGGGGAAGCAGGATCCTGGAGGTCTGGACCATTATATTTAAGGAGAAGGGGGGGGGGGGTCAGGACCCTGGAGGTCTGGACCATTATATTTAAAGAGAAGGGGGGGAGCAGGATCCTGGAGGTCTGGACCATTATATGGGGGGGGGAGCAGGACCCTGAAGGTCTGGACCATTATATTTAGGGAGGAGGGGGAAGCAGGATCCTGTAGGTCTGGACCATTATATATGGGGAGTAGGGGGAAGCATGAACCTGGAGGTCTGGACCATTATATAGGCAGGAGGGAGGGAGCAGGACACTTGATGTCTGGACCATTATATCTGGGGACTGGCGGTGGAAGATTTAGGGTGGGAGGTCTAGGAGGGGTGTGGGGATGTTGGGGTGGGAGGTCCTGGAAGGGTGTTTGGGTGGGCGCTCTGGAAGGGGTGGGGGTCTGAGAGGTATGTGGGGGTGGGAGATCCGGGAGAGGGGGGCCCATAAAAAAATGTTGCTATGGGGCCCAGTCATTTCTAGCTACGCCCCTGACTGACATTACTATTTTTTCCATTTCTATTCAGAATGGGAAATCTAAAGTCCAACATGACTTGCCAATGTTTTCCCTGGAACTAATTGGTCAGGATATCTTTTGAACATAACAAATGTCAATCATCTAATGGTCATGGTCACCTAATAACACACTCCTAAACTAGTGAAGAATATGAAGCAAAGGCTATGGTCAAAACTTGAGACAAACTATGGTTCTAATGCAAACTATGAGATGGACTAAGCATTGTAGGTTTCACAGATGGGGAACATCTAGGTGAAGAACATTTCTGTGTTCTTTAAAAAGTGAGAATTTAGCAAGAAAGATGGGACTATGTGAAGGACTGGCATGACCAGTTGAACAAATACACACATTTATCCTCAATTAATGCAATGAATGGGTTCCTGTATTCAGGGTGAACGGTTATGGTCCATAACAAGAGGGCTGAGACGTCTGGTTCATAAGAAGCAGGTCAAAAGTTTTAGTCGGAAGGAAAAAATTCAATAGTTTTTGTCTATCACAAGAGAATAATCGTTTTAGATTTCACAAATGGTAACAACCTCCTTTAAGTGTGGGAGAATATTTCTGAGAAGAGATGCTCTTTACAAGTGTGAGGACTTAGTAAGAAAAAGAATGTAAATGATTGGCATGTCCAATAGGCTCTGTAGGTAGATGTCCTCAGTAACATCAAACCATGCAATGTACAGGTCCCATATTGTGGTGAAAAGAAAGATGTAGTGGCGTCACTATTGAAGAAGAGGTCTCTACATCAAATAGTTGATAGTTCTCTCACTTATTCAAACAACAGACAATAACCAATCCAAACGCAGGAAGCAAAATCAAGTTGACACTATACACGCCAGGAGCATCAGAGTCCTAGGCACATGGTGGTGCCTATGCCATACGTCAAATGGCAAAGTCGGTGATATTCACTGTAGAAAGAAAGTTATAAGATAGTTGCAAGTAAGATGTACAAGGTGGGTCTCACCAAAAAAAGTTCCTTTATTGAAACATAAACCAGTGCAGGTACTGAACGGGAGATACAATGCAGCCTACAGCTGTTTCACATTTTATTGATGCTTTCTCAAGGCCTCACAGGAGCTAGCGCATGCTCCCTTAAATAGTCCATCATACACAGATGATCATATTGTAATCAATAAATTACATACAAGCATTACGAAAAGGTCATACAAAAGATTAAAAAAATATTTTCATAGAAATGGAGACAAATCATTACGATCATTGAGCCCCATCATCGGTCCCAATGCTTTAGCCTTAAAAATCCAATTTGATTCACACCTCAATAAGGTCTTGTGTCTATCTTGACTATCTGAGGGAGCAAAAACACGCAGCTAACTTGCAAAAGTCAAACAGCTCATATCATTTTTATGGACCACAGTTTTGGTCCACAACAAGAGGGTCAAGACTTTTGGTCCACAACAAGAGGGTCAAGACTTTTGGTCCACAACAAGAGGGTCAAGACTTTTGGTCCACAACAAGAGGGTCAAGACTTTTGGTCCACAACAAGAGGGTCAAGACTTTTGGTTCATAACAAGACGTTCAAGAGTTTTGTTCCAAAACAAGAGGGCAAAGAGTAATTTTGGTCCATAGCAATAGGGTTGAGCTTTCTGGTTCATAACCAGAAAGTTAAAAGTCTTGGTTCAAAAGAAGATGACCACTAGTTTTTGTTTATCACGAAAGAATACGTTGAGCAAAAACACGAAGGTGGTAATTTCACAAAAGTATACGCAACAAAGCTAAACAAGGCACATACATGCACAATACACTATGCCTCTATAATTGACCTCATACAGTTTTAATAAGCACTTTACACTTTCCATTAAATCACAATTACCAAGTCATACGTGGGATACATTTCTCGTCCTCATGCAGCGCGTTTTGAGACAAGGCTTTTACTCTAAAAGAGACATTTTGACCAAAACCCTTTCATATTTATGTCTGTTAAATGGATTTTTGCCCTTTTCTGCAACATTTCTGATCACATTTCATGGTATTCAAAATCTTATGTAATGTCCTTATCATATTGTTATGTACATTTGAAAATAACTGACTGTGAGCTTTTCTGGTTTAATGCAGCGCCTTGAGCAGTAGTAAGTTAATTATCTCTCCTTTTGGTGTTATAAATGGCTGTTCAATGACACTGTCAGTAAGTGGAATGATCCAAATTACTTTAATTATGGAGTAATTGCACAAAGTGATGGTAATTAAATCTTGATCAGTTTAAGTAAGTGAGAGAATTAATTGCTCCAACTTAGAATGCTGAACACAACAGTTTAGTTCTTATCGTTGATATAATGCAGGCAGTTAATGAGTTTTCTGTTTTGCTGTCACCTTAGAGGAAGGTATGACGGAGAGCATGCTGGGAGAAGATTACTTTTATAACAGGATGACATCAAGAAAATCCCTCGTGTGCATTTTGCCAACTTAATTGCAGTAAAGTTATAAAAAATTTCTATAGGAATACAAAATTGATCTCCCTGCACTTTGCAGGGTATAGACGCTAAGACTCTCCCCCGTCTTACAGCTTGCTTAAAGATATTTTAAGTGAATTGCTTCCTTGGAGTCCCTTTAGGAATTTTATTGTGAGATTGTACACATAATTATTCTCTGTTTTAAAATTTTAGAAATTTGTAATCCGAGTAGATGGGGATCTGCTAGCTACAAAGAGTGTCTCTCTTTCTGGAGGACTCAGCATGTCCATTACAGAGAAGCCACTTATTTGTAAAAGCACTGTGCAATGCTTAACACTAGGGCCTCTTGCACACCAACATTGTGCATCCGTGCGGCGGCCGGGATGGATCAAGACTTATTCAACTTGAATGGGTCTGTGATCGGCCCGCACCGCAAAAAAAAATAGAACAAGTTCTATTTTTTGCGGTGCGCAGACAGGGACAGAAACACCACGGAAGCACTCCGTAGTGCCTCCGTGGGGTTCCGATCCGTGCTTCTGTTCCGCACCTCCGTGATTGTGGACCCGTTCAAGTGAATGGGTCCGCATCATTGATGCGGAGTGCACACAGGCTGGTGCCCGTGTATTGCGGACCCGCGGGCCGCAATATGGCCACGGACACACAACGTTCATGTGCAAGAGGCCTAACAGTGGGGGTGCTATAAGGAAATTGAACACTTGCTATCAGGTACCCATAACACTTTCAGGTGATCAATGGTGATTCCAGCAATGGGACACCCAGGGGCGGACTGGGAACTTAAAGTGGCCCTGGAAAAAATACTAAAAGTGGTCCGTTGTTGTAGTTGGGTCCAAATTGATGTAAGGAAGGGCCAGCAATACCATATAGTGGCACATTATACAAATACCACAGTCCATCACAAAATAGCATAGCATGTGGATGTGCGATCTAGTTCTTTTTCTTTTTTTGTGTACATGTATAGAGAATCTGTCCCTTTTTTCATTCTGGTATCAGCACCCCTCCTATTTGGTCCAGGTGATTCTAATTAGCAAAATGTTGCATGAGGGTTTAAATGGACCTACCATGTTCTCAGTTGGAGTTCCTAAGAGCTTTGGATAAGGTGAGCTTTGACAACTGTTCACATGGTGCGGTACTGCGCGGTGGCCATTGTCGTCGTGGTGCTGTCCAGGTGGGTTGGGGGGGCCCAGTGCTAGGTTTGGCATTGTCAAGCAGCAGGGGTGCTGTTTGGCTGCTGGGTCCTGCCGCCTGCTGGGTCGCGCCAAATTTACAGACGTGGACAAAATTGTTGGTACCCTTTGGTCAATGAAAGAAAAAGTCACAATGGTCACAGAAATAACTTTAATCTGACAAAAGTAATAATAAATTAAAATTCTATAAATGTTAACCAATGAAAGTCAGACATTGTTTTTCAACCATGCTTCAACAGAATTATGTAAAAAAATAAACTCATGAAACAGGCATGGACAAAAATGATGGTACCCCTAACTTAATATTTTGTTGCGCAACCTTTTGAGGCAATCACTGCAATCAAACGCTTCCTGTAACTGTCAATGAGACATCTGCACCTCTCAGCAGGTATTTTGGCCCACTCCTCATGAGCAAACTGCTCCAGTTGTGTCCGGTTTGAAGGGTGCCTTTTCCAGACTGCATGTTTCAGCTCCTTCCAAAGATGCTCAATAGGATTGAGGTCAGGGCTCATAGAAGGCCACTTTAGAATAGTCCAATTTTTTCCTCTTAGCCATTCTTGGGTGTTTTTAGCGGTGTGTTTTGGGTCATTGTCCTGTTGCAAGACCCATGACCTGCGACTGAGACCAAGCTTTCTGACACTGGCTAGTACATTTCTCTCTAGAATTCCTTGATAGTCTTGAGATTTCATTGTACCCTGCACAGATTCAAGACACCCTGTGCCAGACGCAGCAAAGCAGCCCCAGAACATAACAGAGCCTCCTCCATGTTTCACAGTAGGGACAGTGTTCTTTTCTTGATATGCTTCATTTTTTCGTCTGTGAACATACAGCTGATGTGCCTTGGCAAAAACTTCGATTTTTGTCTCATCTGTCCACAGGACATTCTCCCAGAAGCTTTGTGGCTTGTCAACATGTAGTTTGGCATATTCCAGTCTTGCTTTTTTATGATTCGTTTTCAACAATGGTGTCCTCCTTGGTCGTCTCCCATGTAGTCCACTTTGGCTCAAACAACGACGGATGGTGCGATCTGACACTGATGTTCCTTGAGCATGAAGTTCACCTTGAATCTCTTTAGAAGTCTTTCTAGGCTCTTTTGTTACCATTCGGATTATCCGTCTCTTAGATTTGTCATCAATTTTCCTCCTGCGGCCACGTCCAGGGAGGTTGGCTACAGTCCCATGGATCTTAAACTTATGAATAATATGTGCAACTGTACTCACAGGAACATCTAGTTGCTTGGAGATGGTCTTATAGCCTTTACCTTTAACATGCTTGTCTATAATTTTCTTTCTGATCTCTTGAGACAGCTCTTTCCTTTGCTTCCTCTGGTCCATGTCGAGTGTGGTACACACCATATCACCAAACAACACAGTGATTACCTGGAGCCATATATATAGGCCCAATGGCTGATTACAAGGTTGTAGACACCTGTGATGCTAATTAGTGGACACACCTTGAATTAACATGTCCCTTTGGTCACATTATGTTCTGTGTTTTCTAGGGGTACCATCATTTTTGTCCATGCCTGTTTCATGAGTTTATTTTTTTACATAATTCTGTTGAAGCATGGTTGAAAAACAATGTCTGACTTTCATTGGTTAACATTTATAGAATTTTAATTTATTATTACTTTTGTCAGATTAAAGTTATTTCTGTGACCATTGTGACTTTTTCTTTCATTGACCAAAGGGTACCAACAATTTTGTCCACGTCTGTAGATTAGGTCCCACTCATAGCGGCAACCTTGGCGTGGTGAGTGGGCTTATGCCTTTTGATCAAAATGTACACTAATGCCTCAGTTAGCATGTAGCATAGGAGGCGGTATACATGCGCCAAGTAGCGCTGGTTCCTGCTGAGTAGCAGTTATGAGATCAAAGGATAGCATGTGGATGTGCAATCCAGTTCTTTTTCATTATTGTTTTTTGTACAACCTTCACAAAATACTGCCAGCAGAAACAAAATACATCCCCAAAAATGTCCACTGGCCGGCCGTGAGAAGGGCTCTGGTGGCCCCCTGGGCATCAGCCCACCGGGACACGCCCCTGGGGCTGTTATCAGCTCATTATAGCCACTTTATAGCCACTTTAAAGGGGTTCTCCAGGAATTAAGAAAATAAAAATACGTAAATATTACTTTAATATAAATATATTCCCAAATACCTTTCATTAGTTATAATGGCTCATTTTGTCTAGGAAGCAATGATTAGGAGAAACAAAATGGCCGCTGTCCTATTCGTACACACAAAGCCTGTCCTAATCACACAGCAGGACAAGTTACTTCACAGCACTGAGGTAAAGAGCTGCCTCATCCTCCTCCTCCTCTCCACTTGACAGGGATTATGATCCTGAATACAGATGGGAAGATCTTCAGCTGAATCTCCTGAGGAATGGAGTTCATGAGGAGACATGAAGTACAGAGAGGACAGGCTGTGGTAATGTGGGGCTGTGGTAATGGAGACTGCATACAAGTGCTGCTGCTTATTAGCCACATCTGCTCATGAATTCCATTCCTACAGGAGATTCAGCTGATCACCATATTAAACTGTATTCAGGATCATAATCGCTGACAAGCAGAGCAGAGATGAGGATGAGGCAGCTCTTTAGCTCAGCGTTGTGAAGCAACTTCTCCTGCTGTGTGATTAGGACAGGTTTTGTGTGTACTTATAGGACAGCGGCCATTTTGATTTTCCTAATGACTGCTCCCCAGACAAAATGAGCCATTATAACTAATGTAAGGTATTTGGGAATATATTTATAATAAAGTAATATTTAAGTATTTTCATTTTCTTAATTCCCGGAGAACCCCTTTAACATGGGGGACTCAAAATCTACAGCATGTTACAGATACTGCGTTTATAGGTAACCTCTAAGAAGAGCTCAGTCATTCAAGGGGTGGTCCGCTTTTGTTATATTGATGACCTATCCTCAGGATAGGTCATCAATATCAGATCGGTGGGAGACAGGCTGAAGGCATCCCTGCCGATCAGCTGTTTGAAGAGAACGCAGCTCTTGTATGAGCAGAACATCTGTAAACAGAGAAGAGAAGGCAGTGCTCATACAAGAACTGCGTTCTCTTCAAACTGCTGTCGGCAGGGGTGCCAGGCGTCGGACCTTAGTCATCTGATATTGATGACCTATCCTCAGAATGAGCAGGATAGAGAAATTAGAAAAATATCAAACAGCAGGTAGCACTGGGCTTCTGAATGTCAGCACTACTTGTAAGCCCAGGGCTTCTGAAATGAAACAAGTTTTAATGTCCATGACTTTATCTGCTCTGGGTTCCGTGGGATTTTGCAACTGGATTTCGTGGCTCAGTCTCAGGGCACCTGCTATTATCCTCATCAGGACCCTGAGCTTGCTCAATCTGCTGTCAACAATGGTACAACTCGCTTCATTGGGGAAGTATCGCAGCTATCAAATGCCCCCAGGATGTCAATCAAGGAAGAATGATTGTGATAAAGCCTGGACACCATGACTCCTCATCCATCTAGTACCACTGAAATAATTGCTAGTAAGCGATTTACGTACAGCGTGTACTAACGTTGAATTTCTCTCTCTCCCTTGTAGTATAATAGCCTGTTTCCGGGTTATGTCTACAGAGGCATCACAGACACTACAGCATCATGGAGTTAGTTTAATGGAAACATAACAGGGCACGTGTAAAAATTTGGTGTTTTTTGGTAAATGTGGCACATTCATGTATCAAATTTATACGTTTTTTGAATGCCTGTTATTTTTTCTCTCTAAAAATATTTCAACACGTCAGGCAGTCTATTCGTGGTGAGGCTAGTCGTACGTGATCAAATAGTCGCAGAAGCCAATAAATAGGTACTATCTGACCACTCCCTACGGATGTTCTTTGGTGGCGCACAGAATTAGGGTGCATTCACATGGCCATATCTGTTTTGCGGGCCAAAAACCACAGATCCGCAAAACACGAACACTGGCCGCGTGCACCCCGCATTGCGGTTTGGACCTATTAATCTCAATGGCCCTGTGACCCACACGTAGCAGCCAAAGATAGGACATGTGGCCGCACGGACCTGGTAGTACTTGGAAGCACGTATGTCATATCTTTGGTCGCAACGTGCGGATTGCAGACCGATCGAAGTCAATGGGGCTGGTCCATGGGGAGGGGTGCACGCGGCTGGGGTCCGTGTTTTGCGCATCTGCGGTTTGCGGTGCAAAAAGCAGACATGGCTGGGTGAATGCACCCTAAAAGCTGATGATGACAAGTATTTTGTCCAATAGATGTGGCACAATGTGGTGCATCTGCAAGTAACTGTGCATATGGCCGATACTGTGGTGTACAGGTGTACGGAATGTCGCTGCTGCAGCCAATCTCTGTACTCAGCATTAGGCACCAGTCACACGACCATAAGGGCTCAGTGCGGACCACAAACATTGACTTGAATGGGTCTGCGATCTGCAAGATATGGCAAAAGATAGGACATGTCCTATCTTTTGAGGAACAGAAGCACGGATCGGAAGCCCTACGAAGCGCTTCCGTGGGCTTTTGGGTCCATGCCTCTGCATTGTGATAGGACATGTCCTATCTTTTTCTGTATCTGGCAGATCACAGACCCATTCGGGTCAATGGGTAAGCATAAGCAGCACGAAGTGCACACGGCTAGTGCCTGTGCATTGCAAATTGTGGTCCGCAGTACAGGCATGGAGCCCTTACATTCATCGGAATGAGCCCTTAGACCATGTTTCATATACCGGTACATCACCCTGCTGTGTGTAAAAAAAAAAAGCAGTGGCAGGATGTCACCGCCACCTTTGGTTTCACTTTGTCATCTCCTTTCCTTTTCCCAGCTGTCACCTATTCACACTAATTGCCTTCCTTCATATTCCCTCCCATACTGCCTCACTTTGCGGTTTATACTACTTCCTGGATTGAAGTGATCACTGCTGGAGACGTCTGCTGCTGCTTGTTCAGATAAGTCCTTTTTTTGTACTGTGTTTCTTTGCTGACTTGATTCTAGGTGACCCTGACTCCCTCTGTATTAAGTGCAGGGAGCCGGTGGTTGTGTCCCCTCACTATTATAGGGTTTTCAGGTGTCACACAGTCTAGGTACGAGGGCATGCAATTGTCTACCTCTGAGACCCTTGTATGTGCTTAGCAGTCAGGGTGAGCTCTTAGGGTTTTACAGGGGTCTCCTTTATGCTCCTTAGTTTGGGATCAAGCTAGTCGGATGTTTATCCATAACTTCCAGCTATCTGCAATATCATCCGTGACACAGGAGGACCAGACTTGGTGCTGGAGAAACGGGTGAGTGTAACATAATTACTTTCGATACAACCATATATCACAGAAAGTACTACTGTATCTCCACATACCACAACGACATTCTCTTTACGGAAATACTGTACATTTATAGCGGCTTATTTCTATTTATTCTGATGTATCAAGTACTTACAAGTCTATGAAAAGTCACCAAAGTGGTCACTATACAGTTCTCGAGATATCTCTTCATATTTTCCCATACCTTGTCCTATATATACATTAAAGACCGGGAATCTGGTACCAGGCGAACCATGCGACGCCTCTGTAATCAACCTCTAAGATCCTACCCCGAACATGTCAGATAAGTCCCATCTAATCTTACATTTGCATGTAAAGCCATCGTCAGTTATCGTCATGCACACTCTCCCTGGCTCTACCGCCGCTGCCGTGAAATAAATATTAGTCCATTTTAAGGGATTAAATTCTGCTAAACTAAAACAGATTCACTTGGTTCGTGACCCCTGCGATTTAACATAAAAAAATAAAAAAAAGGCTCACTTCAACCTGCAACGTGCTAATACGCAGCCAGAAGGTCTGTTATCCTTCCCCATGTTAGAAGTGAAATCGCGGAATGGATTATATCTCTATTAATCTGACTTTGGTATTAAAAGTAGTATTTAATGCATTATTCTCCATTAAGGGAACATTAGGTTTAAGGGTTTTCCTTGCAGTCTAGCATATGCTAAATTTGCCTCAAGCACAAATGTAAAATGAGCCTTAAAAATCCATGTAGATAAAGAGATGGCAGATTACTGATGGCACCCGGTTATTATTATTTTTTTCAATTAGATGCGGGAGGAGAGCTTTGATGGCTATATATGAAGTGATCAGGAGGGCAGATTAAAGAAATGGACTGGGTCTAGTGACAAACAGCTTTCCCGATGATGCTGGTTACCTTGTCTGATCCGATGGAGAGCTGTAAAGCATCTTTCGCTGGAGGGACTTCTATGTGGCGGCATCCATATTGTGAAATCCGTATTTCATTTACTCCTAATAGAATCATTTATTAAGCTCTGAAAAAAATAAAATAAAAAGATCCAATTTAGTGACCGCACTCTCTATATTCTAGCACCTATCATAAAGCTTAAAGGGGTTATCCCATGATTGATGTGAAAAATTGGAATCGGGCATCATATAGTTGATGACAAAGCTAGAACCAGCCCTGTAGCTCACATTGATCCAGAGATCTCCTACTGCTCTGCTAGATTTATAGCTGGCAGCTCGGGGGCAAGTCCTTTCTGCTGCAGCTCGGGGGCAAGTCCTTTCTGCTGCAGCTCGGGGGCACGTCCTTTCTGCTGCACCTCGGGGGCACGTCCTTTCTGCTGCACCTCGGGGGCACGTCCTTTCTGCTGCACCTCGGGGGCACGTCCTTTCTGCTGCACCTCGGGGGCACGTCCTTTCTGCTGCACCTCGGGGGCACGTCCTTTCTGCTGCACCTCGGGGGCACGTCCTTTCTGCTGCACCTCGGGGGCACGTCCTTTCTGCTGCACCTCGGGGGCACGTCCTTTCTGCTGCACCTCGGGGGCACGTCCTTTCTGCTGCACCTCGGGGGCACGTCCTTTCTGCTGCACCTCGGGGGCACGTCCTTTCTGCTGCACCTCGGGGGCACGTCCTTTCTGCTGCACCTCGGGGGCACGTCCTTTCTGCTGCACCTCGGGGGCACGTCCTTTCTGCTGCAACTCGGGGGCGTGTCATTTGTTCTGAAGCTCCGCTCCGTATGCTAATTACTATCGGAGCAATGGGGAGGAGACATCAGCTTCTCTAGTGGGCGTTCCTTCTCCCTGGCTGTAGCACTGTCTAATCGCAGCGCAGGGAGAAGGAACGCCCACTAGAGAAGCTGATGTCTCCTCCCCATTGCTCGATAGTAATTAGCATACGGAGCAGAAGACTGTAATGGAATAATAGTAAGTGCAGGGAGATCCCTGGGCACTGCTCTGTGTAGCCTAATACTTAAAGTCCGGACCCATATAAGGTCTTCTTTAACACATAATACAGGAGGCAGGTGCCAGCAGCAGAATCGCATAGCCGGCACCCTGCCTCTGACAAGGAGCTGCGATCAGCGGCAGTTAACCCCTCAGGTGCGGCACCTGAGGGGTTAACTGCCGCTAATCTGCTGCCAGTACCCTCCTCCTGTATTAAGGGTTAATTATCATTGGTTGCGCAGTGTCGTCCCCCCCCCCATTTAAAATCACTGGTGGCACAGTGTGCCCGCCCCTCTCAACCCCCCAGTATTAAAATCATTGGTGGCAGTGGCCACAGGGTCCCCTCCGCTCCTCCTCATTGGTGGCAGTGGCAGCTTCAGATCAGAGCCCCAGCAGTGTAATCCTGGGGCTCCGATGGGTTGCCCTGGCTGCCATAGTCGGCTCCCTGCTGCTGTGTGTACAGAGCACAGAGCAGCAGGGACAGTGTGAGGTCCTATTCCCCCTGATAGAGCTCTATTAGGGTGAATAGGACAAGGGATGAAAATATCCCAGGTTCTGGCCCCTAAGGGGGGAAACAGTTATTAAATAAAAAGTGTAAAAAATAAATAAAAAAAAGTAAAAAAAAAAAAACACCTAAATATTAGGTATAAATTACCCCCTTTCCCAATTTCACATATAAATAAAATATATGAACAATAAATAAACATATTACATATCGCCACGTCAGAAAAGTCCAAACTATTAAAATATTTAAAAAATATATGCGGTGAACGCCGCATAGATTTTCGCGTGGTATCGAGTATCGCAATACTTTTTTTTTGGTATCCAAATCAAATAAAAAATTTGGTATCGCAACAACTGTAATTCACAATAACCTTTTTAAAGTGAAGCCCGGTATGAAGTCACTTTCAAAACAGCTATGCGGAAATAGAGAAACATGGCTGCCTTCTTCCTAAAGCAGCTCCACCTGTGTATGGGCTGTACCCGGTATTGCAGCTCAGCTCCAGTGAAGTGAATGGGATTCCATACTACATAAAACCTGTGGACAGGTGTGATGGTGTTTTTGGTAGAAAGCAGCCATGTTTTTGTAAACATGTACATCCCCTTTAACCCCTTCTACCCCAGGCCTGTTTTCACCTTCCTGCCCAGGTCTATTTTTGCAAATCTGACCTGTGTCACTTTATGTGGTAATAACTTTGGAATGCTTTTACTTATCTAACCGATTCTGAGAAGGTTTTCTCGTGACACATTGTACTTTATGTAAGTGATAGATTTTAGTCAATATTTGTTTCCTTTATTTGGGAAAAACATCCAAATTTACTGGAAATTCTGAAAAATTTACTATTTTTGAAAGTTGACATTTACTACATTTAAAATACCTAATAAAATAGTTATCAATCATCATTTCCCATATGTCTACTTTATGTTGGCATCATTTTGTAAATGTAATTTTATTTAGGATGTCAGATGGCTTTAAAATTTAGATGCAAATTTTAGATTTTCCAAAACCAATTTTCTTTAAGAACCAATTTAATTATAAAGTCACTTTTAGGGGTTTACATGATATAAATTGACAATAAATATCCCCATTTTAGAAACTACACTACTCAAGTTATTCAAAACTGAGTTAACAAACTTTGTTAACCCTTTGGGTGTTTCACAAGAATGAAATGAAAAATCTAAATTTTGCTTTTTTTAGGCAGATTTTCCATTGTCATATATATTTTCCTGTAACACAACAAGGGTTGACATCCAAACAAAAGTCAATATCTATTACCCTGAGGCTACTTTCACATTAGCGTTCGGGGCTCCGCTTGTGAGTTCCGTTTGAAGGGGCTCACGAGCGGACCCGAACGCATCCGTACTGCCCTAATGCATTCTGAGTAGATGGGGATCCGCTCAGAATGCATCAGTCTGGCACCGTCTGTCCTCCACTCCGCTCAGCAGGCGGACACCTGAACGCTGCTTGCAGTGTTCGGGTGTCCGCCTGGCCGTGCAGAGGCGTGCGGATCCGTCCAGACTTACAATGTAAGTCAATGGGGACGGATCCGTTTGAAGATGACACCATATGGCTCAATCTTCAAACGGATCCGTCCCCCATTGACTTTACATTGAAAGTCTGGACGGATCCGTCTGAGGCTACTTTCACACTTAGAAATTTTTTAACATTATAATGCAGACGGATCCGTACTGAACGGAGCCACCGTCTGCATTATATGAGCGGATCCGTCTCAGACGGATCCGCTCTGAACGCAAGTGTGAAAGTAGCCTGATTCTGCAGTTTATAGAAAACACTCATTTGTGGCCGTGAACTGCTGTATGGGAAAACGGCAGGGCACAGGGTGCAAAGAGCAACATATGGATTTTGGAGCACAGATTTCAATGGAATAATTTTCAGGCGCCATGTCACTATTGAAGACACCCTGATGCACCCCTGCAGTAATAAGTCTTAAAAAGTGACCCCATTCTGGAAACTACACCCCTCAAGGAATCTTTCAAGGCATGTAGTGAGCACTTAGACCCTAAAGGTGTTTCCTAGAATTGGGAAACACTTGACTGTGAAAATGAAAAATTATATTTTTCTTCTAGCAAAAGTGACTTTAGGCCCAAATTTTTCACTTTCACAAGGGGGAACTGGAGAAAATGCACCCCCTAATTTGTTGCCCATTTTCTCCTGATTACGGAAATACCCCATATGTGATTGTATACTGCTATATTGGCGTACCACAGGGGTCAGAAGGAAAGGAGCACCCCTGATGTACTCCTAGAAAACTCCAAAAAAGTGACCCCATTCTGGAAACTACACCCCTCAAGGAATATTTCAAGGTGTGTAGTGAGCACTTTGACCCATCAGGCGTTTTACAGAATTAGGAAATACTTGGCTGTGAAATTGAAAATTAATAATTACAATTTTCTACAGAAAAAGTTGCTTTACACCCACATTTTTTACTTTCACAAGGGGTAACAGGACAAAATGCACACCACATTTTGTAACCCATTTTCCCCTGAATACGGCAACACCCCACATGTGCTCAAAAAGGAATGCATGAGCGCATGGCAGGGTTCAAAAGGGAAGGAGCGCCATAGGGCTTTTGGAGGACAGATTTTGCAGGATTGGCTTTTTGGAGCTATGTCGCATATGAAGACACCCCTACAGTAGAAACCCCCAAAAAGTTACCCCATTCTGGAAACTACACACTCGAGGAATATTTCAAGGTGTGTAGTGAGCACTTTGACCCATCAGGCGTTTCACAGAATTAGGAAACACTTGGCTGTGAAAATGAAAATTTACAATGGGGTCCATTTATCGCAAAATGGACATGCTTGTTTGCATGAGGCCTTTCAAGATTATTATCATCTATATTATTCTTCATTTAATTGTTCTTGCATTTGACTTGTAATTGCCATAAGTAAAAAACATTTACAGCACTTAGGATATTCGTGCTAAAATACTATAGTCCTAATTTAGTTGGTGAGCCGAGCACATCCATGCACCACATGGACAGCGCATTGATTTCAATGGGTACTATCTTATGCTTCTTTTTCCTTATGGTGGCGCTGCAGGGGAACTAAATACTCACTGCCAGGTGAAAATCAGCCTATCACCACACTGACCTTTATTTAATAAGGTGTTGTCTTTGTGGATGTTTTACCGTGAATTCTGAGATCCGGGAATAAATAGGCTTGAAAGATTTACTAAACTATGATAAAAGATATATACAAAGTAAAAATAAGTCACCAAAGCCGTGGGCAAATGAGTGAGCTCCCCATCTAATAGTTTCCAACATGGCACCTGGCCAACGCCAATATGATACAAAAAGAGTTGGTAGTAGCAGGTCACATCTTACCCTAATGATGTCTTCAATGGAGCTAACCTCTTTGTTACATGCCTAGCTGTTACTGCATGTACAATTACTTCAGACCTCAGGAACATGGCCCCTCGGGTGAACAGAGAGCAGCCGTCCATAAGCAGCCTCCGTTCACCGCTATGGGCTCGGCTATTTCAAGCAGTCCCATACTGGTGGCTGTGCTTGCGCTGCATGTTCTCTATTTACCACTATTGGACTTCTGAAAACAACCAACACCGCTCGCTCCGTTAATTTTGCAACTCCGAAAGCAATAGGTGGACACTGTGCATGGGTGGTGGGCTCTCCTTTGCTTCAGGGGCACCGTTCTGGAGATAGTTGTGGGTCCCACCTCTGGGACAGTCTCCTATCTGACATTGATGGGACAACCCCTTCAATTATTCCCCATTACACATCTGTAATTTAAAAAAACACTGCTTTATTTTACCAAGTGTAAAAGGCCTTCACAATCAACTGTTACTACTACAATTTACATTCTCTTATAGCTTCCTATAAACCAATTTCAGATATCCATTGAAAACATTAATTTGACGACCCTAAATTCCCTTTCATTGTATAATTCACCATGTATTCTCTATTCCTTCTAAAGGCCGGCTATGCTTCACTTAATGGTTAAATGGTTCCGACATTATATTGTTCTTTTTTTTCTTTTTCCCTTTTCTTTTTGATCACCATTACATTTTACATAACAATCAATTTGAGTATATAGAATATGTAAAGCCTGTCCCTTTCAAATGCTAACCAAGTTAAAGTACCTAAATGTATTTAAATGAATTAGTTACGTAAATGCGGTTCGGGAAAAACAAATTGTAAATTAGTTATTTTTTCATTTTTTTTCCCTTGTATTATGCTTATCAATAAAGGAGCAAAAGTAAAGTTTAACTAAAGCTTAGAGCTAATTGAACAGTATTTTCTCGGTCGGCGTCGGTTCTGGTACATTGTTTTTATTTATTTACAATGACTGTGCTCATTCAGGTTTGTAATGACACTGCTACGGGTGAACAGAATTTGCTTTAAGTATTACTACCCCAATAAAGTCTCACAGGAGTAAATATGCGAAAAAGCATATTAAAAAGAGCACTTGACTAATGGCTGGGATTAGAAAACTCACTTTCTTTATGTTGTCAACCATATTTCTCATGAATTTATAGAAGGCAATTTGGCTTTTTTTAAGGAACCACTTAAAATGCATGCACTCATTATAACATTTTCATCCTAAAAATAAATTCAAGTTGATTAAAAATGTATATTACAGAACATTGATCCCGGTAGAAAAAGAAATCTTTGTCTGAAAGTTAAAAAAATATATAAATGACTATTATTGGTGCAGTTTTAATTTGTTTCATTTTTTTTTTCTTTCAAATTATAGCCATTTAGCTACCAGAGTAGGAGAACTAGCAAAGGCTATGAGGGCACAGAGAGGGAAATGGGGGACAAGCAATGAATAGTGGAAGGCAGATTGAGAACCAGCAGCGGCTATGGGGTCCAATGGCCATAGGTAAGAAAGTGACCACGGCGTGATGGTTGCTCGAGGACTGCTACAATCTGGATAATGTGCAGGAAGGGAAAATGGGGGGCAAGCAATGAATAACAGAAAGCGTATTGAGAACTAGCAATGGCTATGGGGTCCTATGGCTAAGGGAAAGTGAGCGATCATAGTGTTAAAGTAGCTCAAAATCTGCTAGAATCGAGATGATGCACAGGGAGGGAAATGGGGTATAAGCAATGAATAATGGAAGGCAGATTGAAAACCAGAAATGGCTATGGGGTGGATAGTGATCATGGCGTTATGGTTGCTCAAAAACGGTTATTATCTGGACATGCACAGGAGAGGAAAATGGGGGACAAGCAATAAATAACAGAAGACGGATTGAGAACTAGCAATGGCTATGGGGTCTAGTAGCTAGAGAGAAGAAAGCAATTATGGTGTTACGGTTGCTCAAAATCTGCTAGAGTCTGGATGATGCACAGAGAGGGAAATGGGGGACAAGCAATGAATAGTGGAAGGCAGATTGAGAACCAGCAGCGGCTATGGGGTCCAATGGCCATAGGAAAGAAAGTGACCACGGCGTGATGGTTGCTCGAGGACTGCTACAATCTGGATAATGCGCAGGAAGGAAAAATAGGGGACAAGCAATGAATAGTGGAAGGCAGATTGAGAACCAGCAGCGGCTATAGGGTCCAATGGCCATAGGGAAGAAAGTGACCATGGCGTTATGGTTGCTCGAAAACTGCTAGAATCTGGATAATGCATAGGAGAGGAAAATGGGGGACAAGCAATGAATAACAGAAGGTGGATTGAGAACTAGCAATGGCTATGGGGTCCAGTGGCTAATGGAAGTAAGTGATCATAGTGCTATGGTCACTCTGGATTATGCACAGGGAGGGAAATGGGGGACAAGCAATGAATAATGGATAGCAGATTGAGAACTAGCAATGGTTAAGGGGTAAGGGGAAGAAAGCAATCATGGTGTTACAATTGCTCGAAAATTGCTAGAATCTGGATAATGCGCAGGAAGGGAAAATGGGGGGCAAGCAATGAATAACGGAAGGGGGATTGAGAACTAGTAATCGCTATGGGGTCCAGCGGCTACAGGGAACTAAGCAATCATGGTGTTATAATTGCTTGAAAACAGCTATAATCTAGATCAGGGGTGCACAACCTGCGGCCCTTGATACCATTCTGTGCGGCCCCCAACCATCTGGTAACAGACATGTATGCCTATGTCTTGTGACTGCTCACATGTATTTTTCATGTATTTCTCCCATTAGATGGGAGTCCTGGAAGTGTAACTAGACATTCATGTTATATAATGTGTGTTCAATATGCTATAAGTACAATATTTCAGTTGTTAATACACCTTTAAATTTTAATTTCGGCCCTCGTCATTGGTTCAGTCTGGCAATGTGGCCCCCAACCAGGAAACGTTGTGCACCCCTGATCTAGATGATGCACAGGGAGGGAAAATAGGAGATAAGCAAAGAATAACGGAAGGCAGATTGATGGGAGATCATGAGAGAGAGAAAAATAATCAAGGTCCAGAAGAGTAGGGCTACATCTATTCCAACCCTAAAAATGGCATATCCACCTCTGGGACCCCTACGTATAGCATTTTAGCAGACTCCCATAGACTTCAATCAGAAAAGGTACGCACACGTGCAGATACTTGTCTAACCAGATTCCACCTGGAAAAGTAAAACAGGAGTCATTCTTCAAACAAGTGGAACAGGAACATAGAGGGTGGTGGAAACCAGTGAAGCATGTGCTTTTTATGCTGGGTTTTGGGGGTTACCAACAAGTCCCACCGCCACAGCCAGGTTATTTAGATACAAAGCTAGGGCAAGCAATTGAATTTTTGCTCCAGATAATGGCATATCCTAGAGGTATATCATAAATGTCTAAGATGGGTAAACCACTTAAAATGTTTGCTGTGGGTTCCTAGCTTACTTGTTACTCCGTACTATACCCACTGAATAAATATTTGCTTTACTATTTATAAAAGTAGTATGCAAGTAGATGAGTATGCAAGTCATAGATTAAAGGGGTTCTCCGGAAATTAAGAAAATGAAAAAACTTAAATATTAGTTTATTATAAACATATTCACAAATAACTTTAATTTGTTATAATGGCTTGTTTTGTCTAGGGAGCAATCATCAGGGGAAATAAAATGGCCGCTGTCTTATTAGTACACACACAACCTGTCCTAATCATATAGCATGCCAAGTTACTTCACAACACTGAGGTCAAGAGCTGCCTCCTCCTCCTCTCTGCTTGTCAGGGATTATAATCCTGAATACAGCTGATAAGATCTCTGTAGGAATAGAGTTCATGAGGAGACATGAAGTACAGAGAGGATGGTGAGGATGTGGATAATGAGTAGCAGCACTTGTATGTAGTCTCCATTACCACAGTCTGTCCTCTCTGTACTTCATTTCTCTTCATGAACTCCATTCCTACAGAAATTCAGCTGAAGATCTTGGAGACTGCATACAAGTGCTGTTGCTCATGACCCCTACCCTCCTCTCTGTACTTCATGTCTCCTCCTGAACTCCATATATTCATCTGAAGATCATATAACTGTATTCAGGATCATAATTCCTGAAAAGTAGAGCAGAGAGGAGCATGAGGCATCTCTTTACTTCAGTTTGTGAAGTAACTTGTCCTGCTATGTGATTAGGACAGATTTTGTGCACTCTAATAGGATGGCTGCTTTTTTCTTTTCTCTGATGATTGGTCACTAGTCACGAGCCATTATAAATAATGAAAGGTATTTGGGAATATATTTATAATAAAGTAATATTTAAGTATTTTCATTTTCTTAATACTCGGAGAACCCCTTTAACCCCTTAAGGACCGGGCTCATTTTCACCTTAAGGACCAGGCCATTTTTTGCAAATCTGACCAGTGTCACTTTAAGTGCTGATAACTTTAAAACACTTTGACTTATCCAGGCCATTCTGAGATTGTTTTTTTCGTCACATATTGTACTTCATGACACTGGTAAAATAAAGTCAAAAAAATTTTTTTGCATAATAAAATACCTAATTTACCAAAAATTTGGAAAAATTAGCAAATTTCAAAGTTTCAGTTTCTCTACTTCTGTAATACATAGTAATACCCCCAAAATTTGTGATGACTTAACATTCCCCATATGTCTACTTCATGTTTGAATTATTTTGGGAATGATATTTTATTTTTTGGGGATGTTACAAGGCTTAGAAGTTTAGAAGCAAATCTTGAAATTTTTCAGAAATTTACAAAAACCCAATTTTTAGGGACCACTACAGCTCTGAAGTCACTTTGCGAGGCTTACATAATAGAAACCGCCCAAAAATGACCCCATTCTATAAACTACACCCCTCAAGGTATTCAAAACTGATTTTACAAACTCCGTTAACCCTTTAGGTGTTGCACAAGAGTTATTGGCAAATTGGGATGAAATTTGAGAATTTCATTTTTTTGCCTAATTTTCCATTTTAACCCATTTTTTCCACTAACAAAGCAAGGGTTAACAGCCAAACAATACTGCATCTTTATTGCCCTGACTCTGCTGTTTACAGAAACACCCAATATGTGTCCGTAAACTACTGTACGGCCAGACAGCGGGGCGTAGAGTGAAAGGTGCGCCGTATGGTTTTTGGAAGCCAGATTTTGCTGGACAGTTTTTTTGACACCATGTCCCATTTGAAGCCCCCCTGATGCACCCCTAGAGTAGAAACTCCATAAAGTGACCCCATCTAAGAAACTACACCCCTCAAGGTATTCAAAACTGATTTTACAAACTTCGTTAACCCTTTAGGTGTTGCACAAGAGTTATTGGCAAATTGGGATGAAATTTGAGAATTTCATTTTTTTGCCTAATTTTCCATTTTAACCCATTTTTTCCACTAACAAAGCAAGGGTTAACAGCCAAACAAGACTGTATCTTTATTGCCCTGACTCTGCTGTTTACAGAAACACCCCAAATGTGGCCGTAAACTACTGTACAGCCACACAGCAGGGCGTAGAGTGAAAGGTGCGCCGTATGGTTTTTGGAAGCCAGATTTTGCTGGACAGTTTTTTTGACACCATGTCCCATTTGAAGCCCCCCTGATGCACCCCTAGAGTAGAAACTCCAAAAAAGTGACCCCATCTAAGAAACTACACCCCTCAAGGTATTCAAAACTGATTTTACAAACTTTGTCAACCCTTTAGGTGTTGCACAAGATTTAATGGAAAATAGAGATACAATTTCAAAATTTCACTTTTTTGGCAGATTTTCCATTTTAATATTTTTTTTCCAGTTACAAAGCAAGGGTTAACAGCCAAACAAAACTCATTATTTATGGCCCTGATTCTGTAGTTTACAGAAACACCCCATATGTGGTCGTAAACTGCTGTACGGGCACACGGCAGGGCGCAGAAGGAAAGGAATGCCATACGGTTTTTGGAAGGCAGATTTTGCTGGACAGTTTTTTTGACACCATGTCCCATTTGAAGCCCCTCTGATGCACCCCTAGAGTAGAAACTCCAAAAAAGTGACCCCATTTTAGAAAGTACGGAATAGGGTGGCAGTATTGTTGGTACTAGTTTAGGGTACATATGATTTTTGGTTGCTCTATATTACACTTTTTGTGCGGCAAGGTAACAAGAAATAGCTTTTTTGTCACGTTTTTTTTTTTGTTATTTACAACATTCATCTGACAGGTTAGATCATGTGGTAATTTTATAGAGCAGGTTGTCACGGACGCGGCGATACCTAATATGTATACAATTTTTTTTATTTATGTAAGTTTTATACAATAACTTCATTTTTAAAACCCAAAAATTGTTTAGTGTCTCCATAGTCTAAGAGCCATAGTTTTTACAGTTTTTGGGCGATTATCTTGAGTAGGGTCTAATTTTTTGCGGGATGAGATGACTGTTTGATTGGCACTATTTTGGGGTGCATATGACTTTTTGATCGCTTGCTATTACACTTTTTGTGACGTAAGATGGCAAAAAATTGCTTTTTTTACACTTTTTTTTTTCTTTTTTTTTACGGTGGTCACCTAAGGGGTTAGGTCATGTGATAATTTTATAGAGCCGGTCGATACGGACGCGGCGATACCTAATATGTATACTTTATTTTTATTTATAAAAGTTTTACACAATTATTTTATTTTTGAAACAAAAAAAAATCATGTTTTAGTGTTTCCATAGTCTAAGAGCCATAGTTTTTTCAGTTTTTGGGCGATTATCTTGAGTAGGGTCTCATTTTTTGCGGGATGAGATTACGGTTTTATTGGTACTATTTTGGCGTACATGCGACTTTTTTGATCACTTTTATTACCTTTTTTGGGAAGTAAGGTGGGCAAAATTTCAATTTTCTCATAGTTTTTATTTTTTTATTTTTATGGCGTTCACCGTGCGGGGAAAGTAACATGACCGTTTTATAGATCAGGTCGTTACGGACGCGGCGATACCTAATATGTGTAGTGTATTTTTTTATTTTTATTTTTATTCAGTGATAAATGTTTTTTTATTTTATCTTAACTTTTTTCACTTTTTAAAAAAAAAATTGGACCCAGACCCACTTGGTTCTTGAAGATCCAGTGGGTCTGATGTCTGTAAAATACAGTACAGAAACTATATAGGTTTCTGCACTGTATTTTACTTACACTGAACAGATCTATGCTTTCAGCACAGATCTGTTCAGCACCATGGACAGCAGGACGCCTGAGCAGGCGTCCTGTTGCCATGGGAACCTTCCCCGTCTGTCACAACTTCGCAGACGGGGAAGGGTGAGGACGGGGCTTCGGGGGGCTCTCTGGGGGCTCTCTCCCTCTCCCATCGGGGGGCTGCAAAGGCACAGCAGCCCCCCGATCGGAGAGGGAGGGAGCTCCTTGCGCTGTTAACCTTTTCCATACAGCGGTCCGTACGGACCGCTGCATGGAAAGGGTTAAACGGCTGACATCGCATCACCAATGTCAGCCGTTTATACCAGGGTGCCAGCAATGTGCTGGCACCCTGGTATAACCCACTAGACGCCAACGATTATGCAATGGGAGGCGGGCGGGGGATCGCGATCCCGCCTGCCGCACCGCCCGCCTCCCACAACGCCCCCACCGCCTGCGACACCCCCCCTGCACCACCCGCCGCCATCAAATCATGCAGGGGTGCAGGGGGGGGTGCGCAATATTGATTTTAGGCACTCTGAAGTTTCTGATCCCCGCGGTCAGGGACCGCGGGGATCAGAAACTGCAAAAAGCGCAGCAAACCGCAGGTCTGAATTGACCTGCGGTTTGCTGCGATCGCCGACACGGGGGGGTCAAATGACCCCCCCCTGCATTGTTACGGGATGCCGGCTGAATGATTTCAGCCGGCGTCCCGTTCCGATTAACCCCCGCGGCGCCGGAATGCAGATTTTAAGTCAGGACGTACCGGTACGTCCTCGGTCCTTAAGGACTCGGGAAATAGGGCGTACCGGTACGTCCTCGGTCCTTAAGGGGTTAAGGACATATTTTATTGTATATTTAAGAACATAGGGCTGATGCCAACCTGAAAATGTTCTGATCAACATTAGAGACTGGAAGATGTTCATGAGAACTATTGCTAGGTAAAATGGGGTAATTGTCAATAGTTGTCAATCAGCCTGCAGCAAAAGTTTCTGGGAGCTGGAACCTGACTGATCGTCATCAGCAACTACTCCACTTGCCTGCAGTAATTTTTATAGATCTCCCTCACAGTGATCTCCTTACTGCTTAAAGAGGACCTGCTACCAGTAAACGCAGTGCATTCTGCAGGCAGCATGTTATAGAGCTGAGAAGAGTGATATATATTTTTGTGGGGAAAGATTCAGTAAAACCTGTCATTTATTCATTTACATTTCAGATATTTCTGACTTCAGTTGTGGGAAGGTGTTATCAGTGGTTGATAGCATTCTCTGCGTAATTGTTTATACAGAGATAGCAGTTAGTCACTGCTGGTTGTAGTCGGGGGAGGTGTTATCAGTGATTGATAGCATTCTCTGTGTAAGTGTGTATACATAGATAGCTATCACTGATAGTTGTAGCCGGGGGAGGTGTTATCAGTGATTGATAGCATTCTCTGTGTAATTGTGTATACAGAGATAGCAGTTAGTCACTGCTGGTTGTAGTCGGGGGAAGTGTTATCAGTGATTGATAGCATTCTCTGTGTAATTGTGTATACAGAGATAGCTATCACTGATAGTTGTAGTCGGGGGAGGTGTTATCAGTGGTTGATAGCATTCTCTGTGTAGTTGTGTATACAGAGATAGCTATCACTGATAGTTGTAGCCGGGGGAGGTGTTATCAGTGATTGATAGCATTCTCTGTGTAAGTGTGTATACATAGATAGCTGTCAGGCACTGATAGTTATACATGGGGAGTTGTTATCAGTGGTTGATAGCATTCTCTGTGTAGTTGTGTATACAGAGATAGCTATCACTGATAGTTGTAGCCGGGGAAGGTGTTATCAGTGGTTGATAGCATTCTCTGTGTAAGTGTATATACATAGATAGCTGTCAGGCACTGATAGTTATACATGGGGAGGTGTTATCAGTGATTGATAGCATTCTCTGTGTAGTTGTGTATACAAAGATAGCAGTCAGTCGTTGATAGCTGTACACAGGGGAGGTTTTATCAGTGATAGCATTCTCTGTGTAAGTGTGTATACAGAGATAGCTGTCAGTTAGGGATCCGAAGTTGATTTGCATAAAACTTTGTTTCAATACTATACGGAGCGAGTACTCTGTACAGTATTAGACTGTATTGGCTCCGGTGAGCCTAAGTTATCACCTTGGAACCGAACCAGAGTTTGGGAAATGTTTTTTTACAGTAGAAATCAATTTATGAAGTTTTTACTCAAAGTTTTGCGAGACTTCACAAAGCAATAACTTAGGTTAATCGGAGCCAATACAGTCTAATACTGTACGGAGCGCTCGCTCTGTACAGTATTGAAACAAGGTTCTATGCAAATCGACTTCGGATGTTTCATCCGAAGTCGATTCGCTCATCCCTACAGTCAGTCACTGATAGCTGTACACCAGGAGGTGTTATCAGTGATTGGCAGTATTCTCTTTTTAAGTGTGTATACAGAAACAGCAGTCAGTCCCTGATCGCTGTACACAGGGGCAGTCTTAAATATAGAAAGAGCATGGAGATACTGCATACCATTTTTGCTCTATAAGATGCACCTAGGATATATTAAAGTAGAATTTTTTTTTTCTTCAGATCCCCTTCAGACCTCTGTATTAGACCCCTATTCCTCCTCAGACCTCTGATCATACCCTTATCAGACCCCCAAGCTCCACAAGACCTCAGATAAGATCACCCCCATTCCTCTTCAGCCCCCCAAGCTCTATCAGACCTCAGAACAGAACCCCACCAGACCCCACTCATAGATTAGACCCTCATTTCTCCTCAGACCTCATATCAGACCCCCATTCCTCCTTAGACCTCAGATCAGACCCCACTTTCAGAACTGGAGTGAAAAGTGGGTCAGGATTACAGATTAGAACACCTTTAAAGGGATTGTCCTATGAAAAATATTCTACAGTTTTCAAACCAGCATCTGGATCTGAATACTTTTGTAATTGCATGTAATTAAAAATTTTGCATAGCCACTGAGTTAGTCAATAAAATGTATCTGTATAGCGCCACCTGCTGTTTGTTTATTTCTTTGACCTGCTCACTGAGAAGGCCGCACATGCTCAGTTTTATCCTTCAGCTGCCTCCTGAGCTGTGATAGGGAGAGCTGAGACACGCCCCCTGAGCTGTGATAGAGAGAGCGTGGACACGCCCCCCGAGCTGCTGCAGAAAGGACACTCCCCTTGAGCTGTCAGCTTGATATAAATCTAGCAGAGAAATGAATGTGGAGATCTCTGGATCCATGTGAGGTACGGGGCTGCTTCTAGCTTTGTTAGAAAGACATTGTCTTGTACTATATATTGTCTGGTTTTCATTTTTTACATTATTCATTGGAAAACCACTTTAAGTCTCGTTTATGATGTGCAACTTTTTAAAAAGTTGCATCTCCATGCTAGGCAACCTCCTGGTGTAATTTTACACATATAGTTGTATACTACGTTGCACTGGCGCCAAATATATTATCATTGAGCCCCATTTCATAAATTTGGCACATCATTACAAAGCAAATATGTAAAACTGACACGAAAAAAAAACCACAGCAAATGATAAAATACCCCCTACATGTTATATTTCTGTTACTTTCTTGGTGGAGAGGAAGCTAACATCTTCATACCATTAAGGATTGCCAATGGCTAGTGTAAGCATAGTCTAAAAGGCCGCATCAAAAATGAGTTAAATGAAAAATGCGCTTAAAATAAATAAATTAATTGTGCAGATTCCATGCTGAATTTTGTAGGCAAATTTTTAAAATTCCATTGTGTGAACATACCCTAAGGATAAGAGGCGCTATATTCTTAAAGGGGTTGTCTCACTTCAGCAAGTGGCATTTATCATGTAGACAGAGTTAACAGAAAGCAATTACTAATGCATTGTGATTGTCCACATTGCTTCCTTCGCTGGCTGGATTCATTTTTCCATCACATTATACACTGCTCATATACAGGGGTTACGACCACCCTGCAATCCATCAGCGATGGTCGTGCTTGCACACTATAGGAAAAAGCGCCGGCCTCTCTAGTGGCCGGGACCATGCAAGCACGGCCACCACTGCTGGATTGCAGGGTGGTCATAACCATGGAAACAAGCAGTGTAGAATGTGATGGAAAAATGAATCCAGCCAGCAAAGGAGGCAATATGGACAATCACAATACATTAGTAAGTGCCTTGTATTACTTTTCTCCATATGATGAATGCTGAAGTGAGAGAAACCTTGTAATACAGAAATCCACACGATAAGTTCTATATTTTAAGGATCCCCTATGTCAATGGACATTCACGTGACTTTAGTCTTGCATGATACATGCTCCAGGCATCAGAAATAAAACGTCTGGTGGCTGCCCAGGACTTGCCTCAGTGATTTAGAAATGTGGCCATCTCCCGCTTTATGCCACTAGAGTATGCTATGGTGTCACCAATCTGCCCCTCTTCATCCATATAATTAACTTCTGGGGAAGGATCCAAATCCCGGACTAAAAAAAAAAAAAAAAAGAATTTTAGGCTCCAAATATTTGAGGAAAATGCATTTCATCTAGTCCTAGACACAAGTCATTGTGTTCCAAATATAATAGTGCATGTTTCAATTAACCCAGCGCAGCTCTCCATAGCAAGAGTACAATAAGTGATAAGCGAGCGAGAACTTACCCAATAGCCTGAGTAATGTAATTACGATTTACTGCCTTCTTCATTCACAACACTCTTCACCTTCACCGCAGGTTAATGAAAAGTTCCCCCGATATGTGACAATTGTCAGCCGCCATAATTAGTCCTGCGCTGTACGTACACCAGGCTTCACGCTGAAGGACGTTTAGTCCTTTCGTGAGGATATTTAAAGTCAACCTGTCACACTGAAAACACAGGTTATAGACCAGGAGGCGCTGGGCAGGTTGATCTATCGGAAAGGATTCGGTATAGGGGCGCCTTCACACGACCGTGTAGCGTTTTGCGGATCCACAAAACACGGATGCCGCCTGTGTGCGTTCCGCAATTTGCGGATAGGAACGGGCGGCCCATCATAGAAATGCCTATTCTTGTCCGCAATTGCAGACAAGAATAGGACACGCTCTATATTTTTTGCAGGGCTGTGGAACGGAACTACGGATGCGGACATCACACGGTGTGCTATCCGCATCTTTTGCGGCCCCCATTGAAATTAATGCAATTTGCGGACCCATTCATATGGTCGTGTGAATGTGGTTGTAATTTATTCATTTTCATCCTTGCTCTATGTTTAGGAGTCCAGTGGGCGGTCCTATGAGTGATTGACAGCTGTCTCTATATACCTGGTCACATAAGGAAGGCCGTCAGTCACTGGGTAGCAGCGACTGTGACATTATACTTGTAACTGTCTGTTTTAGTAACTACTTCTAATCCACATGTAATAACATTTCTGGAGCATCTATTCATATGACATTAAGTTGTGCCATTCATATATTACTCCTACTAGAATTTATGAAGGAATTGCCAGCAGTCTGCAAAGAAGGTCCAGCTGGGTGCTACCAGTTGGGGAGGGGAGGTCCCTGTGCAGTCCGAATGGCAGCACTGATTGGATAGTGACAGACTTTGCAGGTGCAAAATAAACTGAATATTGGCCAGCAGGGAAGCTGATTGAATTATTACATTTAGGGCTCATTCACACGAACATATTTTTTTCCGTGTCCGTTCCATTTTTGTTTTTCAGCCCTTATGCGGAACAGTTCACTTCAACAGGGCCGCAAAAAAACTGAAATTACTCCATGTGCATTCCATTTCCAAAAAATAGAACATGTCCTAAAATTGTCCGCATTACGGCCAAGGATAGGACTGTTCTATTAAGGGCCAGCTGTTTTATTCTGCAAAATACGGAATGCACGCGACCGGTATTTAATATTTTTTTTTTATTTTACACACTTATATAGCACTACTATATTTTGCAGGACTTTATAGACATTAGCATCTAACTGTCCCCAATGGGGCTCACCATGTAAGTTCCCACCATCTATCAGTATGTCTTTGGAGTGTGGGAGGAAACCGGAGAACCTGGAGGAAACCCACGCAAACACGGGGAGAACATACAAACTCCATGCAGATGTTGTCTTATCCGTGTTTTGCAGAATTGTTTTACCTATTTATGCTGGGGCAAAAATTTTGTAGTTGAAACGTCACACCCTTTGCATGGTCAGGAGCTGGTGAGGATCTAGGCATGGATTCCTGCATCCACAGGAAAAAAAAAAAAAATGACCAGGCTGTGGATTGTAAAGGCACGGATTCCTCACCAAAAAGCCACGGATTTAGCCCCACTGAATGACAACGGGGCTTATCCCTGTGCGGACCCACTGACACATCTATGCAATCTCGGATTTCTGGTGCGGAGTCTGAAAGATACACATCATTTGCCATAGGCAAATCCTGGACATATGAACATGTGGATTTTGTTGCAGATATCCGTGAAAATCTGCAATGGGCAAAAAATCTGCAGTGTGGGACACCTGCCTGCAGAGAAAAATTGTGTTTTTCCCCCTAAAGGGGTCTGCCCATGAATGAACATTATCCCCGATTAATAAGCGTCAGGTGTCTTACCCGTAATCACGAGAACAGAGGCCCCATGTTTCTCCATGTCCGCTGCCAATCCAGTCAACTCTATGGGACCGCCAGAGCTAGTTGTGTACAAGCACCTGGCTTATCCCCAGCAGTCACATTGGGGGTCATTCACAAAGACTGGCTTCTTATGCCGGTCTTTGATTCCCCGCTGTTCTGCTGGAGGAATCATCTAATTCATGACAAGGCGCATGCCCCCGACTGGAGTAGTTATTACTCCTCTTTTATTCCTAAAAGATAGTAAATTTGCCACACCATGCCCTCGCAAGTGGCGAGGATGGCACAAAACGGCTGTGCGAGTTGACATTTTTTTTTTGTCTGATCCGAGGTCTGATTAACATGGGGGTCTAATCTGAAGTCTTATTATAATTGGGGGTCTGAACTGAGGTCTGATTTGGGGTCTTATTAACATTTAGGGTCTGCTCTGGGGTCTTATTAACATTGAGGGTCTGATCTGAGGTCTGATTGGGGGTCTTAACACTGGGGGTCTGAGCTGAGGTCTGAATTGGGGTATTATTAACATTGGGGGTCTGATCTGAGGACTGATCTGAGGTATTATTAACATTGGGGGTCCGACCTGAGGTCCGATGAAAAATATATATTTTTTTTATTTTCCTCCTCTAAAAACTAGATGCATTTTATAAGGCAGAAAAATAAGGTACTTTAAAAATTCCCCTCATGATAAATCTCCTCCAGCCTCCATAGAAATCTGTAGGCCAATACCGTACCGAGGTGTGGCATCATGGTGTATAAATGGCATGTCCTATTACATGTGGAGGGTTCCTCATGGAGGCACCATACAGCGGGTAGCTACAGGTCTGGCACATCGCTCTGCATTGTTGTGGGCACAGGGCTTTGCTCAGTGGCACATCTCTTCTGCTTCAGTTACTCCCCATTGAATTTAATAGAGGAAATAAAAAAATACTGAAAAATAAATGTAAAAATATATTTCTCCACATTTTCTTTCTTTAAAAGTATATGAAAGATTATTTTTTTCTTTTTTCAGTTCTCATATGACAGGAACAAACATTAAAAATATCAAATGCAAAAATAACCGAATGACTGCTCAGTAATTAACACTGCAACATCTAATTAGGAAACATATGAAGGTAAACATGAGGCCATTAAGGCACAATTAGCCTAAAGCTCTGTTGTTTTTCCCCTGGTCTACGTTTTTCTGAATCACGGGCATTAATGAGTAGGTTCTGGAAACTGAAATTGAACGTGGAGATTTCTTTTCTGTGTCCTGTGTTGTTTTAGTCGATACAAAAAAAAAAAAAAAACATTCTGTAAACTGATGAGCGGCCACAAAGATGGACGGGGCAGAGGGAGCAGGGGACCCTCCCCACACCAAGGGTACGACACAAAGCCTTTTCCCCCAGGACGCCGGATTACCTCTTCATCTGAACACCCTCCTCCTGCTGTTACCCATAGAAAAGTCACAAGTAATATTTAGTGCAAGTTCACATGAAGCAGATGTGGTGCTGAAATTTCAGCAAAACCCCCATTCCATGCATGTAAATGGGGTTGTTTCTGCAGCATTTACCACATGTGGGGGTGCACCTATGGCAGTATCCTGATTTTTGCATTCTGCAACCTCAGTTAGGCTAATCTCACACATGCGGTACAGCAATCTGGCATAGCCGGATAGTGCCACGTGCCTGCCCGAACCCGCTGACTGGAAGAGGAACCGGTGGGAATCCAGATGCTCCCCAGCATTATTGACGGACACGGTCCGGATCCCCTCCGGTTCTCATAGTCAGTGGGTTCCGGCGACAGGGGTGGTCTGGAAACAAACTTAAAAGTGGCCCCATTTTGAAGGTGAATGAATCAAAATTAATAGAAGGCGGGCAACACAAGTAGGCAGGGCCAATATACACCACATGTAGGGAGGGACAAAAGAAGTAGGCGGGGCCAGCAATACCATAGTGCACCACCCCTGCAGAACCAAATACCACAGTGCAGCATAATACTGCCCTATCGCCATACTGAGGATGCCGATACAGTTGAGGTCAAGAGGGCAGCTGTGGCCGCCAGCCAGATGCATAAGTGCTTGATGCTCCTACATTAGAGGGGTCATCAGTATCTGATCGGTGGGGGTCCGACACCTGGGAACCCCACATTAGTAGTCTGAGAAGGTACCTGCGAGCGCCACAGCCTTCTCCGCGCTTACCAAGCACAGCGCTGTACATTGTATAGTGGCTGATATTGGTTTCACACTCAGTCCCATTCACTTCAATGGGGCTGAGCGCGATACAAAGCACAGCCGCTATACAATGTACAGCGCTGTGCTTGGTAAGCGCGGAGAAGGCTGTGGCGCTCGCAGGAGTGCTGGTACCTTCTCTAACTGCTAATGCGGGGATCCCACCAGTAAGATGCTGATTACCTATCCTGGTCATCAGTATCTGATTGGTGGGGGTCTTGGAAAATCTCAGAAGACCCCTTTAATTAGAGGAAATGTGTCACCAAAATTTTTATCTGCCAATTAGATAGTATCACATCTCCTTTTTTCCTTTTCTGAATACAGATTTTTTTATTCTATTTCCTGAACATGATTATGGGGGCGGCCATCGGGCCTGAGCTGTTCTTTACAGCATTTATAGAGCATTTCGAAAATTGCTTTACAGCAGCACCATGGTCTGGAGGGGACCTCATTGATGTCTATGGGAGAGTCTTCTGGGCATTCTCTGTGACCTGTGCAGAGGTCATTGTACAGGAAAAGAATAGATGAGCTCTGACAATCACCTATTGTGAATGGTGGATCCTGTCTTATCTTTACACATAGGTGATATCATTACAGGCAGGATTAGAATGACAGATACGCAGGTAACTACAGTAAAATGATCTGTACAGACCAAGAAGTGGGGTCTAGTATTAGGCCTAGTGGCCTGTGCGAAAACTGCAAGAATTTATGTTTTTTGCTTAAACTATAGATGAATATAATAATATCACAAATTCTTTAAAAATATGTAAAAATAAATAAATATGTGACTTAGACAATAGGTCATTTTCTGATGACACATTCTCTTTTTTGATGAGAGCATCAGATTGTTATGTAACTGACCAGCAGTCGTGAGGAGGGCGTATTAGCCCACCGGAAAACTTTGCAGTAGGGTCTATGACCCAGTCTGCTCCTGTCCAGTGGGCAACCGGACCCAGAGAACGCCAGTAGGAATAGCCTGCCGGATTGCTGTGTGTATGAAAGTGGCCTAAACTAGTTACTTGCACTTCACATCTACAGCATAACATGACACTTGCTGCAAGTAAACTCCAAATTTAATTAGGGAATATTTCATAGTAAAAATTACTAGATGGATGCAAACAGTATATTGATGGGTCCAGATATCCGAAGACAAGTGTCGCGCCTACATTCGGCAGTACTTTACAATCAGTGGATACACGTAGATAGAAAATCAGAAGCAAAAACAAACACAATGCAACAGCGTTCTGCAAACACAGAAAATAAAGTAAATACAATTGTGCCACACCCACTATAGGAAATGTACTAATGCTAATGCTATGTTGTAAATGTGACATTCTTGGCTAATACATTTTGTACAAAATTATTTGTGCCTGTCCCCCAGCGTCAAGGCGATCTCTTTAGAACAGGAACCTACACTAAATACTACCTCCTCCGGTACCTCCAATAAATTTAGGGAATGCAGGTTCCACATGCATGCTTTGCATGTGGCACCAAAAGAGGTATAATACAGTGTATGCTCAACATGCATGTGGATCCTGCATTCCCTGAATCTAATGGAGGCCAGTATGGGACCAGAGTTGGTAGGTAGCATTTACTGTAGATTCCTGTCCTAAAGAAACCGCCTTGACGCTGGCGGACAGGCACAAATAATTTTTTACAAAATGTATTTGTCAAGAATCTCACATTTACAATGTAGCATCATCATTAGTACATTTTCTATTGTGAGTATGGCACTACTGTATTTACTTTATTATTTGAGTACTGTTGCATTGTTATTGCTTTTGTGCTTCCAGCCAAAGCGACGTGCGCACTGGGATGTGCTAACTAACCCCCATTTTATTCTTTGCAGGAAGGAAAACAGACATTACAAATTAAGGCCTCATGCACACGACCATATCCGTTTCGTTACCAAATAGAAGATCTGCAAAACACGTATGCTGGCCGTGTGCATCCCACGCTTTCCCATTCTGCATATCCAGACCTATGTTAAAAATGCAAATTTTTGTCTGCAAAATGGACAAGAATAGGACATGTTCTATCTTTTTTGTGGGGCGATGGAACAGACATATGGATATGGTTTTTATATATATATATATATTTATTAAATATAGCTTCACCAATAACATCATACGTGACCTCGGTGCATTTATAGCCACACATGAACCTGTATTCCTAATGAACAAGGTGAGAAGCGGTCTGGATCATTACAAATAAGCAGAAATACAATGTCTAAATGACTGGTTCCAAGGCTGCTAATTAGGTGAAGAGATTGATTTTAAAATAGGAAATCGGCCCTGTTCCTCCGGGAACCCCAGTCCTCTGCGGCTGGAAATCACATTCCTCAGGGAAGCAATATCACAGTAATAAGCAAGGAAAGGAAAACAGCAGCAAACCACACCTGAGACAAAGGGACAGGTATGATGGATTCATTTCAAGGTTCCCGGTGACTAATGAAACCAATTTAAAATTAAAAAAGAAATATTAGTCCCTTTAAAAGGGAATGTGCCATCAGAAAATGACCTATTGTTTATTATGTTAAGCATATATATATATATATATTATTTTTTTTTTTTTAATTTATAAAAAATTTCCATGTCCCTATCGACATAGCTCATAGTATAAAATTCAGGAAGCGGCGCTCACATGGAATGCCACCTCCTAGTCAAACAGTTGATCAGCGGGGTTCCCAGGTGTCGGATACCTGCCGATCTGATATTGATGACCTATGCTACATCGGCCATAGACACAATGGTGAGACGCTGACCTCATTGACATCTACGTGAGAGGCATGCTCTGTGACTTGTGCAGAGTTCACCTGGGAGTAGATAAGCTGCGATATCACCAGTGGCGTAGATATAGGGGTCGCAGCAGTCACAAATGCGACTGGGCCCCCTTGCCCGTGGAGCACCGCCGATTATGTTTCACTATCCTCAGGACGGCAATACAGTTAGATACTGTGGTGGGGCACAGTAGCGATGTCCCCCTGCCTGTCACAAGGGTGTCAAGAGCCACGTCTGACTCCGTTATACCCGGGGTCAGGAAGTCGCAGCGGGTGGCTGCACGCTCTATGTCTAAAGATCACGTTGTTTCCTAATGATAGTTTTCAGTGTTTGCCTTACTATCCTTTTTGTCTCACTCAGGGATCCGTAGCTTCTCCTCCTGAGCTGTTTCTTGTCTGCCACTCCCAACCTCCTTATATTCTCCTCTCACACTTCTCTAGTTGCCAGTTATAGAGCTTCCTGCCTGGACATCTATACTGACCCACTGGAGCTGTGAATCCTGGTTGTTGTTCCAGAGTGCTTCCCTCCGGATCCCTGTTGGGCTTTTTGTTGTCTCCTGTTGTCGCCCACCTGGGATTATATGTTTAGTCTGTATTGTCTGTCCTCCCCTTGGTGTTTTCCTTTAGAGCTAGTGGTGCGGACTAGTGCTCCCACCGCCCTGTTTACTATCTAGGGCTCATCTTAGGGAAAGCCAGGGTTTTAGGCACGCGATCGGCGTACGGGTGAGGAACCCGTCTAGGGACGTCAGGGCAGTCAGGTGCCAGCCGCAAGGTGAGTCAGGGGTCACCACCTTTCCCTCTCCCTTGGACAGAGCCTTCCCATTTCCCTCCCTTTGTGTCACGTATGTGATAGGCACGCCGGTCGTGATACTGCCCCACTGTTACCTCTAATAGATTTATGTCTGTAGCATATCAGAGGCCGGCACAGGCGGTGCTATGACGTAATCATCACCGCGCCGCCTGAGCCGGGCATTGTACGGCTCAGGAAACAGGCCAGAAGAGGCCTGCACTGCGAAGGCAAATATAGGGCCAGCTACTGGGGGCACTTTTTACTGGCAGACATAAGAGGGCATGCTCTTGTACTGGCACACAATATAACAATTCTGGAGCATCTATTCTTATGACTATGTTGTGCCAGCCCGTCACTTTCTTACTTATTATTCCTACTGGAATGAATGACTTGCCAGTAGTCAGTAATGAAGGTCCAGCTGAGTGTTACCAGTTGGGTAAGATAAGATAAGAACTAGATGGACCTTTACTGCAAACTGCTGGCAATTCAGTCATAAATTTCCAGTAGCAATGTTATTACATGGGGGATGCAAGGGGTTTCTAAACAACACGAAAGACATGCCAGGAGAGAACACAGCTCCTATTTAACAAAATATTTAGGAGGACCTTTATCAAGACTGGCGTTTTAGACTCTGGTCATAATCTTTCCCCTGCTTGCTTTAGATCAGGGATGCTCAACCTGCGGCCCTCCAGCTGTTGCAAAACTACAACTCCCAGGATGCCCGGACAGTCTACAGCTATCAGCCTACAGCAGGGCATGGTGGGAGTTGTAGTTTTACAATAGCTGGAGGGCCGCAGGTTGAGCATCCCTGCTTTAGATGCACTGCAATTATTAAAGAGGTAAGCCCATCTCATACATAGGTGGCATATCCCTAGGATATGCTACCAATGTCTGATAGGTGCAGGTCCCCTCTAGAATGGAGCCCACAAAGTGATAGAGAAGACAACCACACAAGCGTGGCCGCCTTCCATTCATTTCTATGGGACTGCCGAAAATAGCCGAGCCAACATTCAGTACACTATGAAAAAAAAATCCTCACCTCACCACAGGCACAGCTGAGAACACTCGCTCCTCACTGGAGGCGACAGGACCTGATATTCCCAGTGTGATTATGTGACATCACGACACTGGTAGCGTCAGGTCCTGCTGCCACCAGTGAGAAGCAAGTGTTTTTCCTGGCATGCCTGTGCTGAGGGTAGTATGTTATTTATTTTTAATAGTTGGCACTACCAGGGGGAGGGGGGGAGGGCATTATATATAAAGGGGCCATGGGATTATGGGGGCACATTTATAACACTGGGGGCATTCTATATACTGAGGGCACTGCAGGAAGGAGATGTACTGAGAAAACTGCAATTTTTAACGGCCATTTAAAAAAACGGGTGCAAAAGGGATTTTAAAAATGGATAGAAGGCCACTAGCGTTGTTCGGATCCGGCAGGCAGTTCCAGCAACGGAACTGCCTGCCGGATCCGGCAAACCGTATGCAAGCAGAAATGTTTTTTCCGGATCTGTTAGACAGATCCGGTGATATCTGTCTCATCCGGAATAACGGATCCGGTATTATTATTATTTTTTTTCAAAGATCAAAAGTTAATATAGCTCCTCCTATGTCCCGGCGCATGCGCAGACCGGAACACTTGGTACTGGATCCGGCATTAATACATCTCTATGGGAATTAATGCCATAGATCCGGCAAGTGCAGTATAGTGTTCCAGGATTTTGCCCGGTCACATCCTGATGCATACTGAACGGATTGCTTTCCATTCAGAATGCATTAGGACAAAACTGATGCGTTTTTTTTCCGGTATTGAGACCCTTTACCAGATTTCAATACCGGAAAAGAATAACGCTAGTGTGAAAGTACCCTTATCCGTTTTTAAAGGCTGTTTTTTTCCACTGTCGTGTGACTGGAGCCTTAGTATATTTTTGGGAGGATAGTGACCACCTTTTTACTCAGTAACAATCTTCTTATCATTGAGAGCTTCATCGTGGAAGATAGCGGTAGAACAATAAACAGCCTTCCTGGTGATTAGTACATGGTCAGATTATCGGATACAAACGGTGCGATGGAGTATGTGACAATCTGGGTAATTATCCTGAGGTGCTGAATGCCCATAAACCAATTTGGTCATCCAAGTGCATAACCAAATCTGACATGAATGCTACTGCTCCAGGACTACCATGGTGTGTGGGATTCGGCCTTACACGTCAAGATTAAAGGAGGTGAAAACGAATCTGATGCACGATGGCGATCGCACTGTAACAGTGACCAGGTCTGAGGAGAAGGCGAGAGGAAGAACCGTCCATGCTCACGTTCCTAAGGAGGAGGATGCCGCAGCTCTGTCCTGATAGTTTGTCTGCAGTACCTGCCTGGACCTTCTCATCACCTCTGGTGTTTCAGAGTCACTCCTGGTATCACCAATTTAACACATTATATCACAAGGTCTGAGTATTTTTGACATAGAACGTAGTATAGAGAGGACCACCATGATCTGCTCCAGGGGCACATACATGGTCCCCTGTCAACCATCACTATCAGTATTAGATTTCTAAGTGTAGACAGCACTAACTATCATACACTTCTGACCCTGCGAGGGAGGGCCCATAGGCACCTGCCTTACTAAAATTCTGGATCTATCTAGGACACATTGTGTCACATTAACTTAGGCTACTTTCACACTTGCGGCAGAGTGATCCGGCAAGCAGTTCTGTCCGCCGGAACTGCCTGCCGGATGCGTCAAAACGTATGCCAACTGATGGCATTTGTAAGACTGATCAGGATCCTGAACAGTCTGAAAAATGCCTGATCAGTCAGAAAAATGCATTGAAATGCCGGATCTGTCTTTCCGGTGTCATCCGGAAAAACGGATCCGGCATTTATTATTTTAACTTTTGTTTTCAGTCTGCGCATGCGCAGACCAGAAGGACATGTTCGGCATTCCGTTATTTTGAAGGCACTAATACATTCCTATGGAAAAAAATGGCAATCAGGCAAGTCTTCAGTTTTTTTGGCCGGAGATAAAACCGTAGAATGCTGCGGTATCATCTCCGTCCTGATCAGTCAACTGAAGACATCCTGATGCATCCTGAACGGATTTCTCTCCATGCAGAATGCATTAGGATAAAACTGATCAGGATTCTTCCAGTATAGAGCCCCTAGGACGGAACTCAGTGCCGGAAAAGAAAAACGCTAGTGTGAAAGTACCCTTAAAGGGAATCTGTCAGCAGTTTTGAAAATGCTAAACTGCTGACAGCACTAGGTAGGGACTGAGGAGAGAAGAAAAACATATGTTTTGCAGAGCTATTATTATAAGGATGCTCACAGAAAATGAGGATAAATAAAGCAAGGGAACAATCCAGAGGAATCACAGAAAATAAATATCCTTAAAATGTAACTTTTACTAGATATATTTAGGATTGGAACAAAAAAAAAACCAAAATAAATTGTAAATAATCACTCTAAAATAATAATCATCAAAACATGCCCACGCTAAGATACAAATGGTGCACGTATATATACACAGATGAGCGGAACAACCAGGAGACAGTATCAGGATAAGTATACTTCAACCAAAGCAAGGCAACAGCATTAGCTGAGATCCATAACTCACGGTTACTTGATACCAAATGCTACGATCAGAAGGTCTTCAGGGGTAACATTCTTTTTTTATATTATGTTTCCATCGGAGGACCCTAGTTATTATAAGGAGCAGTGAGAATGTGAACATTTATTCAACCAGGCTCTGGTTCACAAGAGTCCAGGAGGCGGGGCTTCACCGTGAAGTGCTCTCTGAATTCAGCTGCTTCACGGGCCCCTCCCCTCTGCTCCGAGTGACAGCTGTAGCATCCAACTAGTAGACGACTATAGCTGTCACTCAGAGCAGAGGGGAGGGGCTCGTGAAGCAGCTGAATGCAGACAGCTCCACCTCCTGGGCACTTCTAGTCAGATCTGTTTTTTTAAGGTTATAAACTTCTTGATAACTCTAGCCTACAATAGATGATGGCATGAAAGCCTTCACTACATTAGACCACCAAACATGTTGAAAACCATCAGTTTATCAGCCTGGAACAACAGGTTTTTATTATTAACTCCTCCAACTGCAAGCGTTTTGCTGCAATCGTGTAAGATCGTGGCAAAAAAATGCACTGTGGCTGCAATCTGTAAAATGTTTTTTTACTCTACTCCTGACCTTGGAATCAAACTGCAAAAAAAAACCTGAACAAAAGTTGCATGTGTGAATATACCTTTATGGCCTATATTCACCAATGCTGTCAAATATTTAAATGGCGTAAACTTAAGGGATACTGTATGATATGCTCTATGCCAGAATAGTGGAGTAGGCATTTATGATGTACTGTATTTGTTTTGGACTATAAGACGCACCTAGGATTTAGAGGAAGAAAATAAGAAAAACATTTTTTTTTCCTCAGATCAGACCCCCAATCTTTATCAGACCTCAGATCAGACCCTCAAAAGACTCCCAAGCTCTATCAGGCTCAGATCAGATCCCCATCAGACCCACGCCCCCCAGCCTACATCAGCCTCAGATCAGACCCCCCATCAGCCTCAGATCGGACCCGCGCCCCCCAGCCTACATCAGCCTCAGTTTAGACCCCCCCCCATCAGCCTCAGATCGGACCCCCCCATCAGCCTCAGATCGGACCCCCCCCATCAGCCTCAGATCGGACCCCCCCCCATCAGCCTCAGATCGGACCCCCCCCCCCATCAGCCTCAGATCGGACCCCCCCCCCATCAGCCTCAGATCGGACCCCCCCCCCATCAGCCTCAGATCGGACCCCCCCCATCAGCCTCAGATCGGACTTCCCCATCAGCCTCAGATCGGACTTCCCCATCAGCCTCAGATCGGACCCGCGCCCCCCAGCCTACATCAGCCTCAGTTTAGAACCCCCATCAGCCTCAGATCGGACCCCCCCATCAGCCTCAGATCGGACCCCCCCCCCCATCAGCCTCAGATCGGACCCCCCCCCCCATCAGCCTCAGATCCAATTCACGGTTCCCTGGCCTTCTTCCCTGTGCTGCCTATGTGCACTACGTCCTGACGCTGTACGGTGTCATTACACAGTGTAGCGCAGGGCAGAAAAAGACCTGGGAGGGTGAGTACAGCCATACGCACTGCACTTCCCACATACTGATGAGTGGGAACGGTCATTAGCATTCGGACTATACGCCACACACACACACACACACTTTTAGGAGGGGAGGGTGTCTTATAGTCCGAAAATATGGTATTTACACCATTTTTATGGCATAATGTATGAAGTGTGCTGTGCCCGAAAAATTTTTTTGCCTGTTTTGCTGGTGGAGTAGGTATTTATAGCCAAATTTATCATCGCAACTTTTTATAATATCTTTTTTTTAAAAAGGTGTAAGTGCATCAGTGGTGTACAAACTGACAAAACCCTGTTAGGGGAACTGCAGACAATGCAGATTACATGTGTTTTTTCAGCACAGATTTCCATGCAGAATAAAGCAGGGTAATTCAGTACGAGCAGAGTGAATATGATCCGACAAATCTCATGTGCACTTTGCATATTTTTTTCTGTGCAGAAATTGACCTTCTGCTGAACTGTACTCGCATAAAGCCATCAGTACGGTCTACAGCGGAGGTCGGTCAGGAGCTCACAGCACAATAAATCATTATCATGCCGCGAGTCCGTGTTACAAGAGCAGCGTTCAGGCCGGGAAACAACACTCGCACATAGAGAGTGTTTCCCGGAATGAACATGCTGGTCTGAAACTAGTCTTATGTGTAGTTTTTGTAGGTGGTTTTGCTGCATATTTTCTGTGTACAAATCCAGAACATGTGCAAGTAGCCTTCTAAGTAAGATCAGATTTTAGACACAGAAATCACTATATCATTTGTGCAACAAATGGTGTGCAACATTTGCTAAATCTGTCACAAAAAAGACCGTATTTTACGCTTCATAAGAAGCACTCCCCCCCCAGTGTTCCCTGTAAGCTGCGCGGGCGCGCGGCCGCGCAGCTTCCTTTATGCCTCCGCTCAGCACCTCTGCTGACCCGCTCACTGCTGCTGCCCGGACTTTATGTAAGGGGCTCGGGGCCTCTCTGTGCAATTTATTTTTATAACGCCTACAGTGCGATTGGCCGGCTGCGCTACCGGCCCAGTGCGCACATTAAGTAACCCATACCCTCTCCGGTGCTGCGCCACCAGCTGTGACAGTGCGAGACTCGGCACTGAGGTCACAGGTCTCGCAGGATCACGCGGGATGACTGAATGGCGGGATGACTGAATGGCGCGGCGCCGGAGAGGGTATGACGGGATTGTTCTGACAGATGAGTGGAGCAGAGTAGGTATTTTTATTTATTTATGTATGCACACACACCGGCTTCATAGGGAGGGGGGGGCACGCCGCACTTGAATTCAGAAAAGGGAGCCCACGCCGGCCATATGAGGGCAGGCCCACTGGCAGCAAATCCTTCATTATCATGGAATATATACAGAGATGGAGAGAGGGGCAAAATAATGAAATATATACAGAGAGGGGCAAAATAATGAAATATATACAGAGAGGTGCAAAATAATGAAATATATACAGAGAGGTGCAGTGTAGGGACACCGTGTAGGGGTTATACTGTTTATTGTACAGCATGGCACAGGGGTTATATTGTCATTTGCTGTACAGTATACTGTACATTATAATCCCTGTACCATGCCGTGCAATATACAGTATAGTTCATACACAGTGCCGTACAATATACAGTATAGTTCATACACAGTGCCGTACAATATACAGTATAGTTCATACACTATGCCGTACAATATACAGTATAGCTCATACACTATGCCGTACAATATACAGTATAGTTCAGATACCATGCCGTACAATATACAGTATACCACCTACACTGGGGGATTATTGTGTATATTGTACGGCATGGTGTATGAATTATAATGTATATTATACGTCATGGTGTATGGATTATATTGTGCAGCACGGTGTATGAACTATACTGTTCATTATCATGATTAAGGACCAGCATGTAAATGTCCGAAATGCATAGATTTGACTGCCCTGCGTATGTGGAAGTTTTAATACCGCTGTGAATAAAGTATTCCCTGCTATCAAGAGCTGGATTTTCTCTCTTTTCTTCATGAACTATACTGTATATTGTACGGCATGGTGTATGGATTATAACGTACATCGTACAGCATGGTGTAGGGATTATAACGTACATCGTACAGCATGGTGTAGGGATTATAATGTACATCGTACAGCATGGTGTAGGGATTATAATGTACATCATATTGCATGGTTTTGGGGTTATATTGTATATTGTACAGCATGGTGCATGAACTATACTGTATATTGTACGGCACTGTGTATGAACTATACTATATATTGTACGGCATGGTGCAGCGGTTACACTGTATTGTACGGCATGGTGCAGCGGTTACACTGTATTGTACGGCATGGTGCAGCGGTTACACTGTATTGTACGGCATGGTGCAGCGGTTACACTGTATTGTACGGCATGGTGCAGAGGTTACACTGTATGCTCTTTGATGTGACACTTATCTTAGGTTTTCCTAGCGCCCACCTTTGATGGCGTTGTGCCCAGCTCTGAGCCGACCCCGCTCAGCAGCTGCCAAGGCTTAGAGGGAACACTGCTCCCCCCCCCCCCCAAAAAAGGAGGGGAAATTGGCAATGAGTCTTATAAAGTGAATACTCGCTATTATGAAAGTGCTCACGAGGCGTGGGGAGCGGCGACTGTAGCTTTTGCTGTACTTCCTCTGGATGACGCGCTGCACTGTCCTGACTGCGTATAGTGTCAGGACGTAGCGCGCGCACTGTGACTGGGCATTGTATGCAGTCAGGTTGCAGTGCAGCGCGGGCCCAGAGATGACCAGGGAGCGGTAAGTGCGACTGGATTTGATCAAGGGTCTGATCTGAAGTCTGCTTAAGTTTGGGGGGGTCTCTTCTGAGTTCTGCTGAAAAAAAAAAAAAAATCTTACTTTCCTAGATACATGTTATCACCAGGCAAGTCTTAAAAAGCAAAAAAAAAAAAATACGGTACTCCGTAGACAAAAAATATGGCAAATTGTCACCTTTTGGGGTACTCACACATTTGGGGCACTTCTCTCCGCAGGCAGTTCCGGCACAGAACGCCAGGAATCAGCTGGACAAAAACCATTGATTTCCAACATATTTGCCGGGTAGCAGCTGGCTCTCATTATAGTCAATGGGGCCGGCGGGCATTCCGGTAACATCCAGCAATTCTGGATCCGGAGAATTCCGGCAGGCGGTTTTCTGCTGTAACAGCCTGCTGGAGAGCTGTGCCGCAAATGTGAAAGCAGCGGGCCTCTTTCACACGAACGTGTGAACTCTGTGGCCGTATTGCGGATCCGCAATACACAGGCACCGTTCCGTATGCATTCCGCATCCTGGATGCGGACCCATTCACTTTAATGCGTCCGCAAATCCAGAGAGGCGGATTGGTGTGGAACGGAAGCACGGAACGGAACCCTACGGAAGCACTACGCAGTGCTTCAGTCGGGTTTCGTCCGTACTTCCGTTCCGCAAAAAGATAGAACATGTCCTATCTTTTTGGGGAACGGCAGGATCACAGACCCATTAGTGAATGGGTCCGCGATCCGCTGCGGCTGCCCCATGGCGCAAACGTTCGTGTGCAAGAGGCCTTACTTTAGACCATCATTTTGTCCCCAAAAAAGTGGGACACGGCAATAATAAATTTGGTGCAAATTGCAACACCTCCAAACCCTGACGACATTCGAGTATTAGGGTACGGTATGCTGCGCCTGGGATGTGGCTGCGCACCGGCGGTGGCCCTACGAGCTGCCACTGTACGGTCTCTTCTCGTGTCTTCACTGATAATGGCGGGGCAGTAAAAGTGCTGCCGCACGGTCAGGATTTTTTATGCAGTTTTGGAAGCCAAAACCAGGAGTAGATTGAAAAATATAATGAGATGGGGGTCATTTATTAAGGGACTTGCGACTTTTTTTAGTCAACAAAATAGTCGCAAGTCCCTTTTCTAACTGGCCGTGGGACGATATTTAGTCGCATGGCCAACTTTCATGCCGTGGGACACTATTACATAGACCAGAGTGCGCCTGGTAATAAATTTGGATAATTTAGGGATGCTGGACGGCAAGAGGAAAAACTACGCCAGGCTGGCCTAGTTGTTCACCGACATGTATGCTGTACATGTTAGTGGCCACTGATACACCCCCGCTCCACCTCACGGGGTGGAGAGGGGACTTTGCTGCACTGCCAGCATTCTTAATGGCTGCTTAGTATTGAAGTTGCCTCAATGCCATTACCAGTACAGACAGAAGGGCTCATGCACACGACTGTATGAACGGATCCACATCTGTTCCACAATTTTGCGGAACGGGTGCGGACCCATTCATTTTAATGGGGCTTAAAAAGATGTGGACAGCACACAGTGTGCTGTCCGCATCAATATGTCCCTTCCGTGACCCCGCAAAAAAGATGCGGACAAGAATAGGCATTTCTATAATGGGCCGCCTGTTCTGCAAATTGTGGAACACACGCTGGCGGCATCCGTGTTTTGCAGATCAGTAAGTTGCGGACAGCAAAACACGGCGAGGTCGTGTGAATGAGCTCTAAACAGTGCGGTCTTCCTTTGTCTAATTAGAGCCCGCTGCCAGCTGTACGGTATTCACCTGCAGCGGGGGGCCCGCCACACTCCTCTCTGTCGAACGTAGAGCAAAGATGCCTCTGCCACCATATACGGCGGCACAGGCATTCAAAGAAGTCGCAAAAAGGGGGGACATGAAACATTTTTCATACCAAAAACTGGTGTAGAAATGTTCGTAAACGACCCGCGAAGTTTCACGTGGTATTGGTTGGTATCACAGACACCCGAGGTGCGCTAGACCCATTGGTTCTGATTTCATGGGCGTCATAAAAAAAAAAGGATTTTACACCGGTCTTTGTTCTTTACACAAAAAAACTGGGGTAAAAATGTACGTAAATGACCCCCTATTGGTATTACAGAGCGATTTTGGGCTCACCCTATTTAAGTGGGGATCTAACATTCAGGTAGTAACCACTTTCTGAAGCAATATGGTAAAGTTACCTCACGCACCTCTATTTCCCAGGCCCTATACAGTGCAGCACTGTGGAGGTATGACATGCTGCATGCACACACAGACATAGAACAGCCATTTATAAAGCGAACGGGAAAAGACAAAGAAATTTTCACCTTTTCTGACTTTACTTCAGGGGAAAAAAAACACCAACAGGTGGAAGGTGTAGAGTTTCAGGCTTCGCCTCTGGCTGAGTCTGGTACTCCCGGGCCACCGTAGGAGCCGGAAGCAGCAGCAGCAGCTCCTCTACACCTGGAGCGCGAGACGCTGCTCCCAGACAACGGGTCACGTGACCGGCCCAGGAGACAGGCGGCGGCTGTAAGTGATGGTATTGCAGCTATGCTACAGAGCTGCGGGCACCAATGGGTTAACCCTGTAGAGTAGGAGACGGCGGCGAGTGCATTATAGCCCCCTTCCCAATATTATCGCCCCCTTCCCAATATTATCGCCCACCCTATGACAGGGGCTGCGCTTCCTGTGCGGCTCTGCTGCTGTTTGCATCCAGACTGTGAAGTGAAGCTGTACATCAGGGCGATTGAGACGATGCAGAACTACGACCCTCAGCATGGCCTGACAGTCAGTGGATGACAGGGCTTGCTGGGAGTTGTAATTTCACACCAGATTGCTGCTAGTTTATTATTGCAGGGATCACAGCTGCAGAACAGTGGGGGCTCTGTGCCGCCATGTCCTGCCCATAGACTTGCATGGTGAAAGCCTTGCATGCAATCTCCTCCCCGGTCAGTCTCTGCCTGGACGCAGCCACCGGCATTTACTGAAACCGACTAACGTTTCGTATCTGTTTAATTTCCCGTTTTGCGGTAATGGCTCGTCCACATTTTTAGTTTTTTACTGACGTTTGCTGTCCCCATTTTCCACGGACAGCACACATACCCATTGATTTAAATGTGTCTGTTCACATTTCAGTAGTTTTTTTTACTGATAAAAAATCGCGGAGACATGCACTACTTTGATCTGTGGTGCGGACCAAGCACGCTCATTTAAGTCTATGGGTCTGTGAAAATCACGGACACAACACTGATGGCATCCATGTTGTGTCAGCTTTTCACTGAATGAATTGCTAGCAGTCTGCAGTAAGGGTACAGAGGGGAGGTAACCAGTTGGGGGAGGGGTCTCCCTGCACAGTCTGACAATGACAGCACTGATTGGGTAGAGTGAGTCTGTGCAGGTACACCCCCCAACTGGTTCCCTCCCCTCTGTACCCTTACTGCAGACTGCTAGCAATTCATTCATAACTTCTAGCAGGAATGTTAAAGGGAACCTGTCACCTCCAAAACACACATAAATCCGACATCATTACCTTACAGTAGCCCCCAGTGTGTTCCTAATCATGTGTTTCATTCCTCCATCGGTTGCTGCATACTTTATAAAAACGCTGTTTTAATCTCCATTCGCGCTATCTTCAGAGACAGCTTGAAGTCAAGGGGGCAGAGGCCACCTCGCTTCAAGTCAAGCTAAGCCCGTCCCTTACCCGTCCTCTCTTCACTTCGAGTCACATCCTGCCGTGAAGCAAGTCTCGCGCATGCGCGGTGCACTCCTTGTTACTGGGCAATCCCAGCTCCCGCAGTCAGCCGGCTGCTAATGTCTCACTGCGCATGCACCGGCCATTTCCATCGTGCACGCGCCCGGTGATTCTGGTCGTCAGCGTGATAACTGGCTTCAGGCGCAGGAGAATGCAAGCCAGTGGTCACGCTTCGCCCCTGAAGCCAGTGATCACGCTGACGACCAGAATCGCCGGGCGCGCGCGCACGATGGAAATGTCTGTCGCATGCGCAGTGAGACAATAGCAGCCTGCTGACTGCGGGAGACGGGATCACGCAGTAACAAGGAGCGCACCGCGCATGCGCAAGACTTGCCTCGTGGCAGGATGTGACTCAAAGTGAAGAGAGGACGGGTACTGGCTCTGAAGATAGCGCGAATGGAGATTAAAACAACATTTTTATAAAGGATGGAGGAATGAAACACATGATTATGAACACACTGGGGCTACTGTAAGGTGATGATGTCGGGTTTAGGCTACTTTCACACCTGCGTTACCGTGTCCTCTTCAAACAGCTGATCGGCAGGGGTGCTGGGAGCTGGACCCCCACCGATCAGCTATCCTGAGGATAGGCCATCAGTATTGTACTCCTGGAAAACCCCTTTAAATCCTCTGGCCTTGAAACAGCTGACCGGTGAGGGTACTGAAAGTCTGACCCCAACCCATCTGATATTGCTGGCCTTTCCTATGGGTAGGCCATCGGTATCCTTGTCCTGAAGAAGGTTTTTATTTTTATTTTTTTATACTAGCATAAACTCAGCATCTAATGGTAGCTTTCCTGTAATGTTTCCTTGGCCTTAGGTGTCCTGCATAAAGCCGATGAGGTATCTCTCCATTCCTCAGACATGGGGGTAACTGGAATTGCCGGTTCTTGCTGAGTGACGGAGAAGCCTGTCCTTCACTTCTCACCATGGGGAAGAAGAGCATGAAACCTGCAAGCAGAACCTGCGCTGACCCTGGAGAAAGAGCTCGGCACCATGGCACCTGGAGCCTTGTGGTTTTCACTTGTGTTTTCGCTGTCTACATTAAGACTTTACACCCGTCTTTACCGGGAGGAGATTCAGGTACGGTGTGCAGGCCGGGAGGGTGCGGAGACTGGCAGACGGGGATGTTGGTGTACATGACAGTCTTAGGAATTCAAAAATCACAACAGCAAATGTGTGCCAGGGACTGGCCGAGCGGGAAATGCCCACTCAGCAGCTAACTGGCCGTGTTCTGACCCCAGGAAGCCTCTGAAAAGCAGCGGTAGGCCTTATGCCCACGACGGAGTGCTGTCCGCATCTTTTGCAGCCCCATTGAAGTGAATGGGTCCGCACCCGAGCCGCAAAAACTGTGGCTCGGATGCGGACCAGAACAACAGTCGTGTGCATGAGGCCTTAAAGGGTTCCTGTCAGCACATTTACCCCTTTTTAACAGTTCCCATAGCGCTGTAGCCGCAACACAGATGATTAACACGGTACCTTTTATATGCTTTTGTGGACTTGTAAAACTGCCAAAAACGAACTTTGATGCATATGTAAATGAGGGCTCGCAAGTGCCCAGGGCGGCGTCCACAGCGTTGGTGCCCAGGCAGCTCTGCCTCTTCAGCTCTTATCCCCGCCCATCTGTTTTTTTCACCCCCTCAGCGAGATCCCGCGCCTGCGCGCTGACTTCCTTGGCCGGGGCATGCGCACTGCGATGCCCAATGCTGGCACGGCATCTGAGTAGCTTATGCGCAGGCGCCGGCTAACGGATCAAACAGATAAATGTACCTCTCTTGGCTCTCTGTGTCTGCAGTGACAGCTGCTCGCTCGGCTTTCCTCCTCTTCTGCGCCGATGGACCGCCTCTTTTCTGCAGTTTTCGCGCCGTTAGCCAGCGCATGTGCATAAACTACTGCGATGCCGTGCCAGCAATGGGCATAGCAGTGCACATGCCCCGGCCAAGGAAGTCAGCGCGCAGGCGCGGGATCTCTCTGAGGGTGAGAGAAAACGGCTGGGCGGGGATAAGAGGCAGAGCTGCCTGGGCACCAACGCGGTGGACGCCGCCCCTGGGCACTTGCGAGCCCTCATTTACATATGCATCAAAGTTTGTTTTTGGCAGTTTTACAAGTCCACAAAAAGCATATAAAGGTACCGTGTTAATCATCTGTTTTGCGGCTACAGCGCTATGGGAACTGTTAAAAAGGCGTAAATGTGATGACAGGAACCCTTTAAGAGGTGCTTCTTTTTTTTAATTTTTTTTGCCTTTTTTCTGAAAAGGTTAATCCCTCTGTACAACCTCCTTTAGATAGATTAAACGGGTCTTCCAACCTCAACATTTGTGGCATATCGCTAGGATGTGCCACAAATATCAGATAGATCTGGGTTCCACCTCTTGGACCCAATTCTGTCTCCAGAACAGGGACCCCCCAAAGTGACAGAGAGTGCACAATGCATGTGCAGCACCCTTTCCAGTCACTGCTATGAGAATTCCTAAAATAGCTGAGTTTCTCAGAAGTCCCATAGGAGTGAATAGAGACGAAGCTGTGCAAGCGCGGCCACCCCTCCGGAAATAGCGGAGCCAGCGCTCGTCTGCTTTCAGACCTTGAGGTGGCCGCTTATGCGCAGGTCTTCTCCTTTCATTTTGAGGGGGGCTCATTCTGGAGATAGGAGGTGGAAAGCACCTATCTGACATTTGTGTCATAGCCCCCTAGCGATATGCCACAAATGTTGTGGTGGGGGTGGGGGGGGGGGAGGAACCCCCTTAACCCTTTCACTGCCAGGACGATGTCTACCCTTGTGACGTGAAGAATTGCAGCCTGAATTACGAACTGTAAGTAGTTACCCGGCATATTCCGACCATCCCACCCGGCACCTTTACACTCCTGAGTGTCTTTCTGCATTTTTGCATCAAAGTGTAAAATTTTGTGGAGAAAAAAAAACCATACAAAATACCGTGTCTGTGTGTGCACATCTCATATTCACAAAATAGATCCTCCATGATTCAGATGCTCCTTGATCCTTTAATTTGAAAAACGTAGACTCCCCAAAAGGGGTTATCCATACACGACTGGAAACGCGTCGCCGCTGAGGCCAGACATTGGCTGCATTGGCGCATTTGACCCTGTCTGTTTGGAAGTTAATGGACGGGGTCCGGGAAGGGCAGTGATGGTAGCTGGAAGGGAGCGTGGGAAGCAGGAAAGTATATTTGTTCCACAGGTGCACCAGGCTGGGGTTAATTTAAAAAAAAAAAAAAAACATACTTGGCAGTTAAAGGGGTTCTCTGAAAATTAGATTTTGATGCCTTATCCACAGGATAGGTTATCAATATGAGATCAGCGGGGGTCCAACTCCCGGCACCCGCACCGATCAGGCTGCTATGCTCCAGTGATTGCTGCGGCCTCCTCACAGCTTAAAGGGAGTCTGTCACCACATTTTAGCATGTTAGACCGTTAAAATAGGGTTATGTGATCCAGCCAGAACATAAAAACTGTACCTTTGTGGTAGAAAACGGACTTTTCAATTTGCCGAAAACGAAGTTATAAGATTATCTTCTGAGCCCTCTCAAGTGCCCAGGGCGGTCTCTCAATCCTCGGAGCCCCAGGCAGGCACCTCCTAAACGGCTGATAACTCCGCCCTCCGTGCGCCTCTGCCCGCCCGTTTACTCCCCTCCCCTGTCCCTTTCCACTGCGGCTGTGCGGTACAAATCGTAGCGGGCGCATGCGCAATGCGATGCCCGCTCCTGGCAGGGCATCGCAATACCTATTGCGCATGGCCGGCTAATCCTGCAGATTTCGCGCCGTTTAGCCGGCGCATGCGCAATAGGTATTGCGATGCCCTGCCAGGAGCGGGCATCGCATTGCGCATGCGCCCGCTACGATTTGTACCGCACAGCCGCAGTGGAAAGGGACAGGGGAGGGGAGTAAACGGGCGGGCAGAGGCGCACGGAGGGCGGAGTTATCAGCCGTTTAGGAGGTGCCTGCCTGGGGCTCCGAGGATTGAGAGACCGCCCTGGGCACTTGAGAGGGCTCAGAAGATAATCTTATAACTTCGTTTTCGGCAAATTGAAAAGTCCGTTTTCTACCACAAAGGTACAGTTTTTATGTTCTGGCTGGATCACATAACCCTATTTTAACGGTCTAACATGCTAAAATGTGGTGACAGACTCCCTTTAACAAGCACAGTGCCATTCATTGTATAGTGGCTGTCCTTGGTATTGCAGCTCAGCTCCATTCATTTGAATGGGACTGAGCTGTGCCTGGGCCATATGACCAACGTATGTTGAAGTCAGTGGCCTAGGAGAAGGCCTTAGTGCTCACAGAGCGCTGCTGCCTCTTTGATCAGCTTATTGGCGGGGCTGATGGGAGTTGGACCCCTGCTGATCTGAGGATGGGCCATCAATATCAAATTCCCAGATAACCCCTTTAAAGGGTTTGTCTCAGGGCATATCACTAGGGTATGCCAAAGATGTCTGACACCATTTTCTCCCCCATCAATAGTTAGAACCGAATAGCTGAGCCCTTAAGAGGGCGCTCGGCCATTTCATCTGTCAGTGCGTTCACTTGGTCGGATGTTGAATTTAATAGGCCTACCATACGGCACAGCCCAGTCCTGCTAGGGCTTTATTTTTGCAATCGATGTTGGCCATAGCATGTTGTCCTGGTTGACCAGACATTGACTGCATATCCTAATGATATACCACCAGGGTCTATCCTAACCAACCGATTTAATTGGAGGCATGTAGGAAATGGGGTTCGCCTCACAGCAGTTTCTCTCTCTAGAGAGGGCAGGCAAAAATCGTGACATCTGCACGGGCCCAAACTTAAAATAACTGCATGATTTTGCACATGAAGCTGAGGTGTCACCTTTAAAATCGCGCTACCATCGGTCGCCGTATGTTCAGCCGCACACGGACATCGCAACGTCTACCGTTGCTTGCTTGCACCCCATTCATCTTCTCAGCCCTCTCTCGTTCAAACAGGGGCACTGGACCCCCATTGTTATCATCAGTGGGGGTCTCATTGGTCAGACCCCCTCCAATTTACTAGTGGGTAGGGTATAACTGCCTGTTACCGTAATGTCCCTTTTCTGTGTATGGGTACTGGTAGAAAAAGTTTTTATATATGCAAATGAGCCTCTAAGAGCAATGGGGGCGTTGCTGTTACACCTAGAGGCTCTGCTCTCTCTGCAACGGCTTCAACCTTTGATTTGAATACGTGATCACACCTGGTCCTGTCAATCAAAGTGCAGAGGGCTCGGCAATTGGTGAGAGAGCAGTGTCTTTAGGTGTAATGGTAACGCCCCCGTTGCTCCTAGAGGCTCATTTGCATATAGTAAAACTTAATTTATCTCAGCAATGCGGACACATATGAACATGGGACCAACACAGATGCCTTCAGCTGCCAAGTGCACATGTAACAGGTCAGCCAGTGTCATAGGGACAAAACTGCTGACAGACTCCCTTTAAGGTGACGTTTGAGAACAAGTCTTGGCCTATAGTTATGAGCGAGACTTGCAGGGAGCAGCTAAAGTAACGCCATCTGAATAGCGGTGAACAATTGATTTCTGTCCTGGATATCCGATTTATTTTCCCCCTGTTCAGACACTTATAAGGTATTTCTATAAGAAGCACAAACTGTTCCTTCTCATCGATTGTAAGGACGAGGAAAAAAATAAATAAAAAAATCCATAAAATAATTTCACGCCTGTTTTATTCTATTTCATTTATTCAGAATTTGCTCTTTTTGAATTTGGGGTGGGGTGGGGGGGGGTTCTACCATACCACCGATTTGCTGGAAATCATTGCGGCTATAACAACAGCTTTCTGCTATTGAACAAATATTACCGTATGTCAATATTCGCGGCGCACAAAAGAGCAGGCCACTTTTGTGTTTTGCGGTGGTAATGATTAACATTACGCTTATTTAAATAATGCATAATTACCGTGAAGTAGAAAGACGTTACCTGGAAAGAGCCTTAGAGAAAATTGTCGCTGGCGGCGCATTGTTTACGTACATTAAGTCTAGAGTTTCTCCATCCACTTCCCAGGCTCTGGGATAATTACTGCCTACAGTAAAGGTACAACCTTTGCCGCCAGTTCACATCCAGCTTCATTTCCTTTTCAATTTCTGGTACTGGAACTGATTGCGAGCTCTTTGGGGTGACTGCCACCCCCACTTCCTTTTACCAAATCGTAATCAAATAATAATTGTAAAGGCGCTGAGAAGGGTCTGCTTTTCACCCTCGGCTCCGCTCGTAGCAATCTAATTAAATAGCAATGTCTGTTATAATTACGATTACATTATTCCGCGCTTTGGTATTGTTTACCGGCCCCCTACCCACTCCCACTACCTGCTGCTAGTAATGTTTTATAAAGAGCAGGTGCTGGCAATAAGAAAATGACTTATTAGCACGGAGACTAAAGAGACGCGCTCCCCCCCATACACAAAAAACAATATTTTAACATTAAAAGAGACCCTTAAATCAGAAAGGGATCTATTTTTTTGAATTTCTGGCTAGTTTTCTTTTTCATTTTGGCAGTACTGTACCGTTAAAAACAAAATACAGTCTTGTATCGGAGAGAGAAAATTCCTATTTTGAGAGGTAACCCATTGTCAGTTTACTGCTGACGTGAGGGAAAGATGTTAGCATAATAGTAGGTGTAGAATTAGGATAACAGTATGACTGCTTTATTGTTCTCTTGGTAGGCCTAAATAAAGGTGGCCACAGATGAGCATTGTACTTGGCAGTGTGATTCTGTCATTTAGTCACTCATCCACTTCCCTCTCTAAGCACTGTGAGTGGTCTGCTGTGCTAAAAGTCCAAACAAAGAGGACGTTAAAGGGCATCTGTCAGCAGTTTTGTCCCTATGACACTGGCTGACCTGTTACATGTGAGCTTAGCAGCTGAAGACATCTGTGTTGGTCCCATGTTCATATGTGCCCGCATTGCTGAGAAAAATGATGTTTTAATATATGCAAATGAGCCTCTAGGAGCAATGGGGGCGTTACCATTACACCTAGAGGCTCTGCTCTCTCTGCAACTGCCGCACCCTCTGCACTTTTATTGACAGGACCAGGCAGTGTAAACATCCTCGCACCTGGTCCTGTTAATCGAAGTGCAGAGGACGCAGCAGTTGCAGAGAGAGCAGAGCCTCTAGGTGTAATGGTAACGCCCCCATTGCTCCTAGAGGCTCATTTGCATATATTAAAACATCATTTTTCTCAGCAATGCGGACACATATGAACATGGGACCAACACAGATGTCTTCAGCTGCCAAGTGCACATGATGATGTAACAGGTCAGCCAGTGTCATAGGTACAAATCTGCTGACAGATGCCCTTTAAAGAGACAGGACAGGAAGTAGAATATATCCAGTAAACCATCCACCCGTTTACTGTATAAAATAAAATAAAATATATATTGAATGGTTCCATATAGGCTGTTTAATATGAGAGAAAAAAATGGATGCTAGTGTCTCTTTAAATTAAAATTTGGAAAGGTATATGTGCATTGGTTACTTAAAAGTATCACTGAGGTTTCAAAAAACTTTTAAGGTTCCTTTACACTAGCGTTTTTCTTTTCCGGGATAGAGTTCCGTCCTAGGGGCTCGATACTGGAAAAGAACTGATCAGTTTTATCCTAATGCATTCTGAATAGAGAGCATTCCGTTCAGGATGCATCAGTTCAGTCCCTCTTACGTTTTTTGGCTGGAGAACATACCGCAGCATGCTGTATTTTTCTCTCCGGCCAAAAATCCTGAACACTTGCCGGAATGCTGGATCCGGCATTAATTTCCATTGAAATTTATTAAAATTGCCCCATTGACGGATCCGTTCTTCCGGTCCGCATATGCGAAGACCTGTAAATCTGTGAAAAAAATAAATACCGGATCTGTTTTTCCGTGCTGGGAGATCCCTGGGCGCCGCTCTGTGTAGACTAATACTTAAAGTCCGGACCCATATAAGGTCTTCTTTAACACATAATACAGGAGGCAGGTGCCAGCAGCAGAATCGCATAGCCGGCACCCTGCCTCTGACAGGGAGATGCGATCAGCGGCAGTTAAACCCTCAGGTGCTGCACCTGAGGGGTTAACTGCCGCTGATTTGTTGCCAGTACCCTCCTCCTGTATTAAGGGGTAATTATCATTGGCGCAGTACGCCCTCCCCCTCAACCCCCCACCCCATTAAAATCATTGGTGGCACAGTGCGCCCACCCCTCTCAACCCCCCCAGTATTAAAATCATTGGTAGCAGTGGCCACAGGGTCCTGTCCCCTTCTCCTCATTGGTGGCAGTGGCAGCTTCTGATTTGTTCTCAGGGAAGATAAGCTGTTGCCAAAGGTGTCTGGCATTGACTTTCTTCCCTTTTCCCCATTCACATACATGCATGCTCAGCCGAGCCGATCGGGCATATGTAGGGTCAAGAGGTCTGAAGTGTGTGGCCTACCTCATTGCATAATATACATATACAATACAGTTCCTTTAGTCCGGCATTAGTAGGACCAGACTATTAGATAAGTCATCCCCCTTTAAGAAGATCGCCCAGGATAAACCGCCATGAACGCATCAGATCTTCCACGATCACTGTGTCCGTCAGATGATTCTCATAACCCCAGCCGTCCGGTGAGGTGAAATTCCTGACGTTCGACGCCAGATTATCGGCCTTTCTGGACTGTCGGATGCCGGATTAAAGGAATTCTCCTCTATAGAACCAATCCACTGCGTTTGATTTCATCGCCAGAGCAACAAAAGGCACGTTCTGTTTGTGAAATGATTTTCCGTGTCACTAAATCGAAAGTGGGAGGAATTTCTGAGAAAATTTCATGCTGCTAAATCTCCCTAGATTTATTTTTATCAAGTCAAATTAATGCAAAATCCCAGCGCAAGCCTTTGAATTTGGGAAACTTTGGAGGAGGGTCATTCCCTAATGGTAATTATTGGTTTTACATTTATTTTTTCACAGGGGAGCTGATCACAGCCGCCTATGAGCTCGGAGTAAGTATTAATTTTATTGTTTAATCAATGCTCTCATTAACAGTTTTAGGAATTAGGGAAGTTTAATTAAGCATGGAGTAAAGTAGATTAATTTATTTTCAAACCACAGTTTTACTAACTTATAAGTACAGTATGCGACAATTTACTTTAAGTTTTAAATCCAATTAAACAAAATTATAAAGCAGGGCTTTTTACTGTATGTACAGTGGCATGGCTTATTATCAACCCAAAATGTGGATAAGCTGGGGAGAACGAAATAAATCGGGTTAACAGTTTTAATAAGTTTTATTATTTTATAAACCTAATTATGGTGTCATGATCCCTTTAGGTAAGACCCAAAGTCTGTTAGACTGGCACTAATCTGGAGACCGTGTGGTCTAGGCGCGTGTATTAATCAATATAGAGTTGGTAAAGGGACGCACCCCCCACCCTTTCTGGAGGCTCGTATGGCATTGAGAGCAGAAAGAAAAATCACCAGTAAATGTTAAAGGGGTTATCTGATTTCTGAAATATCCCCCCGCCCCCCCATGTGACGGGCTTGTCACAGGTAATATACTTACCCTAATATACTCTCCTGGTCCCCGCACCGCCGCTGCTTCTCCCTGCACATGGGTGAAAACATCCGGTGTCAGTGTCGTCCCCGCCTGCCATTGGCTGCTCCCCCCCGACACCGAATGTTTTCATCCGTGTGCAGGGAAAAGCAGCAGCGGCAGTGTGGTGACCAGGAGTGTTACCTGTGAGGGGCCCGGCACATGGGGGGGGGGGGGGGGGGGATGTTTCAGAAATCGGATAACCCCTTTGAAGAAGCGCTCTCACAAAAATGTTTATTTTCTGACCTGTTAGAAAGGTACATGATGTAAACTGTAGTGAAGGTAATTTTCTTACCAGTGACAGTATTTGTGAGTTATAACCTCCCCTCCGATTCTCAGCCTTGTCATGTGACCAGCACTCTGATCTCCACCTGACACAGGACAGGAAGTCAGTTACTTCATTATTCATTCCTATGAGACTGACCTTGAGGCTCCCATAGGAATACATAGAGAAACTGGCTCCCTGTCCACACATAAGATGCTGTATTTTTTGGAAAGTCACAGTTCGGGTCACATGACACAGCTGAGGATCAGAAGGGAGGGGATAATTCGCAAATACAGTCACTGGTAAGAAGATCACCTTCACTACAGTTTACATCATGAACCTTTCTAACACTACTTTCACACTAGCGGTAATATTTTCCGGTATTGAGATCCGTCATGGGGTCTCAATAACGGAAAAAAAAACGCTTTCGTTTTGTCCCCATTCATTGTCAATGGGGACGAAACATAACTGAACCGAATGGAGCGCTCCAAAATGCATTCCGTTCCGTTCACTAACAGCGGCCATTTGGGTTGACCTCAGCTGTCTACCCTGATACAACAAGAAAGTAAGCATCTTATTGCCCTGTCTGAACAGTAACAGAGGCCTGGTTAAAAAAAAAAACTTTCTTATGAGACCCCATAGAAAAACATACAGTGGGACCCCACAGTTGCATGAATATGAGAAGCTTCTCGTTATCTTGGGATAATGCACACAGTGATGTCACAATGGTAGCATAACGTAAACCATCAATGATGTCACAGTGATGTCACAATGCAGCAGGCTCACAGTGATGTCACACTAGTATGATAATATGTGTGGTGATGAGCAGAAATGATTCAGTGATGTCACAGGACAGAAATGGTTAAAAAAGTAATGCGCACTTCTATTGTGCCGATACGTCACAAACTGGACAGATGTCTGAGTGGAGATGGGCCCCTTTAGTTATTGGGGCCACATAGTAGCTGCTATTCTGGTAGTTATGCCCATGGTGCATGCTACATTGTTTGGTCAGGTAATGTCATATAGTGCCCACATAGTGCCATATTTTGCTCACATGGAGCGAAACATTGCCATGCCATGCTCGCAGCCATACCTAGAGAGTGCCATGCATTCCCGATATAGAGACACTGTGCCATATTGTACCCAGTGCCTACAGTGCACCCTACTTTGCCTAGATGGCGGATTATATTGCCCAGTTAGCGCCAACAGTCGCCCATCACAAATAACCACTTACCCCCCATTTACACGGACTGCCCTCTGTTGGTAGCTGCCGGTAAAGTATGTAATGCCAGATTGTCATCATGAGTTTTACATTAGATCAGAACTTGTCACGATGAGGTAGGAGGCACTTGGGAGGCATGAGGTACAATTGACTTGTTAGCATCCGACTTGTTCACATGCAGACCCTTCACCAACAACATGGGAGAAGTAGGAGAGTTCTTCCAAATTTCTCTATGCTAAGTAATTTTCCCCATTTACGTTTGTCAGGTCGCTCATCCTCCTGGATATCCGTTGTTCACTTTGCTGGCCAAACTGGTGATGGTTCTTGTGCCGATCGGCTCCATTGCGTATCGAGTCAACCTTCTCTGCAGCTTTTGTGGAGCAGTCGCTGCCTCTCTGCTGTTTAGTACGACTGTCAGGTACTTCTTCCTGTTTTATACATTGGACGCCTTAAATGTAGAATTTGTAATGCACCAAATATAGATTTTTAGATACAATTTTGAGAAAGTTAAGATAGGATCCCAAAGACCACCTAGGACCGTAAAAGGGGTACTGAGATTTTAGTATTGGACACCTATCTTTAGTATAGGCCAGTGATGGCTAACCTGCGGCACTCCAGCTGTGGTGAAACTACGACTCCCTGCATGCTACATTGATTTCTATGTAGTTCTGAGAACAGCCAAGGTAGTGTACATCTTGGGAGTTGTAGTTTTACCACGGCTGGAGTGCCGGAGGTTAGCCATCACAGATATAGGCTTTCAATATTGGATGAGTTGAGGCTTGACTCCCAGCATCCCCTCTGATTAATTGGCTGTTTGAAGAGGCTGCGGCGCTTGTAGCTCCCTTATTGTTTCCCTGGTACAGCGCCACACATTTTGTAGTGGCTGTGCGTGGTACTGCAGCTTTGTCACGTTCATTTGAAGTTACGTGTAGTACAACGCACTGCCACTACAGAATGTACGGCGCTGGACCTGGTAAGAAAGACAGCTGATTGGGTAAAGGGTGCAAGGAGTTGGCCCCCACCGATCTGGTAGTAATGCTGAAATCCAAGGATAGGTCATCGATAACCCGATAACCAGAGGCTACTGGGATATACAATTTTAATAGCCCATTCTTAGGCTAGACCAGTGATGGCTAACCTCCGACACACCAGCTGTGGTGAAACTACGACTCCCAGCATGCTCCATTCATCTCTATGGAGTTATGAGAACAGCATAGTTTTACCACAGCTGGAGTGCCGGAGGTTATCCCTCAAAGGCCTAAGCCATCGATATGACGTCAGTGAGAATAATATTCCTTGCAGTTTAAATCTAGTAGATGGCAACCATGTTTTTCTAAGCTTCTACGACCCCTTTAAAGGGAATATGTCACCGGTGACCTCCCGCCTAGACGCATAGCTGTGGTTCACCTGAGTAAAACTCAGTTTTTCTTTAATTGATCTGAGGTCCCGTTCCTGGGTTGTGATACTTTTCCTTCATATGCAAATGAGGCTTTTGGTGCAATGAGGGTGTCACCATTGCTCTTATTGCACCCAAGCCCTACTCCTTTCTGTGGCCAGCCTCTCCCTGGCTTCTTTGTGACTGCCTGGCCCTGCCAATCAAAGCAGCGGGGCAGGATCTAGTCACAGAAAGGAGCAGAGCTTGGGTGCAACAAGGACAATGGGGACGCCCTTATTGCACCAAAGGCCGAATTAGCATATTAAGGAAAAGGATCATAACTCTAACCCTAAGTTCACACCTGAGCGGTAAAACGCTCAACACGTGAAAACCAATGCTTCCCTATGGCCCTGGTTCACACTTGAGCGTTTTACAGCGCGTTTGAACGCGCTGTAAAACGCCCGACGCATAAATAAGTTCTTGAGCTTTTTTTGGGGCGTTTGTCGCGCGTTTTGGCTCATAGACTCATTGGACAACACTGCAGTCAATCACACAAACGCGCGTTTACTATTGTAAAAAACACGCATAAAAAACGCGTGTCTCAGAAACGCTCAGGTGTGAACCCAGGGTTAAACGGAGCCTCTGATTAAGGGAGCATTCACACGAACGTGTTTTTCTTCCGTGTCCGTTCCGTGTCCGTTCCGCAATTTTGACGGACAATGCACGGACCCATTCATTTCTATGGGTCCGTGAAAATTGCGGTATGCCTTTTATTCTCATCCGTGTGCTGTCCGTTCCGTGTGTCCGTTCCGTGTGTGTTAGAACATGTCCTATACTTGGCCGCAAATCGCGGTCCGTGGCCCCATAGAAAGTCATTGGGTCCGTGAAAAACGGATAGCACACGGAATGCATCCGTGTGTCATCCGTTTTTAATGGACCCTTGGACTGAAAACATTCTAGGAAACCCCATTTCATTACCCATCAGTTTTTTTTGCGGACTGTGAATAACGGATGACACACGGAAGCACCACGTCCGTATTATACGGACTTGCGGAACGGAAAAGGAAAAAGAAGATCAGCGTTTTAATCAGGGGGACCACACTATTTGTGCGGGGCGTCACTGGTGACAGATTATTGTGCGTTTTAATGTGAAAATAAAATTTAAAAAAAATCCAAAAATTGTTGTGATGATAAAAATTTGCAGAAATCCGTCAGCAAGCTGCTAAAAAAAATCTGTGCCCATTTTATTTTTCCTTGTGTGTGAACAAACAGAGCGCTTTGAAGGCGGCAGATACATTAGTTTATCGCCACATTAGCCAGTCTTACTAATTGGGTTGATAGCTTTGATGGTGCGTTTAGTTCAGTGCCAGGACAGCCTTGCGAGCCGCCACAACTGCCAGTTTTGCTGTCTCTGTGATGTGCACGTCTACTGACCCATGAATAGTAGATCTTTCTGAACTTTTGTTTTAAACTTCGTCTGAACTTGACCACCCACTACAAGTATGTCTTCAGTTGAGAGATTCCTACGCCGTGCCAAAACCTCGGCGTACTTTGGGGCACAAAGTCTACGTGTTATTTCTTAGGGAGAAGAAAATTCAGAAGCCACTTCAAAAAGATCACCGCTCTGCTCTACCTTTTTTTTCTTTTCTTCTCTGTCTTGGAGGAGATGCGAGGACCCTGACCATAGAATTAAAGGGAACCTGTCACCATGAAAATGCTGAATGTTATAGAACAGTAGGAGCTGAGCAGATTGATGTTTAGTTTTATAGGAAAAGATTCAGTAAAAGTTGTAATTTATTCATTTAAAGCTCTGCTCATTCCGGGCTTAGGAGTCCAGTGGGTGGTCCTACTCGCTGATTAAAGGGCATCTGTCAGCAGTTTTGTACCTATGACACTGGTTGACCTGTTACATGTGCGCTCGGCAGCTGAAGGCATCTGTGTTGGTCCCATGTTCATATGTGCTGAAAAAAATGATGTTTTACTATATGCAAATGAGCCTCTAGGAGCAACGGGGGCGTTACCATTACACCTAGAGGCTGGTGGACCTCTATTAATATATAATGATATCATGTATAATATTTTAAAAAGAAACAGATTTCATGTATTTATTTATTTTTTTTGCTGGATGTCTGACAATTTTCAGTATAAAAATTCCAGTAAAATGTGTATGTATATATGTATGTATGTGTGTGTATATATATATATATATATATATATATATATATATATATATATATTTTCTTTTATGGAGGGTTTTATCTTTAGACCCGAGGCTCTACGGTCCACCTCAAGGACTGAACTGTTGCATTAGAAAGATAATCTCTGTATTAAATGTACTAGAGAGTGGGCGAAGAGACCCCACCAAAGTACTGGAGGAAGAGGGGGTTTAGTGCAGGGATTATTTAAAGTGGAAATGCCTTAAACGGATAAAACCACATCTCGGCTAATGCATGTTATGATCCACGACGGAATGGCCTCACGTTGTCCATTTTTTCCATTTTCCGGCCAGTACCTTTTATGCTTTTATATCTGTCGACGACAGCAAGTTTGGTATCCACTTCCCAAAAAAACAAAATAAATAAAAAAAAGATTTGTTCAAAGCATCTGTTTACCAGGATTTACTCTTTGTATGATTTACCAAAAATACCATTTAGGTCGGTGGCATGCATTACAGATGCAAAGGGAAAAAGCCAGAAAGTGGATTTAGCAGGTTTTTCAGATCTATAAGGACTCTGCAGCTTTGAAGTTTTCTAATACGGTGTAAAAAATTAATAAAAAATCACGGCCATGCTGTATATGGGCTTCTCTGCTGCTGAATGCCTTGTCTGTTATATTATTACATGTGGAAGATTCCTGTCTGTGTAGTTGGATGGGTATGACGGTGAGACAGGTAGATGGATAGATATAATAGAGAAGATACATGGATCAATAGATAGGAATATGAGAGATTGATGAGTATCAGAGAAGACAGACCGATCTATATAAAAAGAGAGATGGATATGAGAAAGATAGATAGATATGAGATAGATAAAAATGAGATTTATTGTAGATTGCAGGGCCCTCTCTCCTTCTGTACCAGTCTGTACCTCGTCTTGTTCATGCTTAGTGCAATTGTCTGTATTATGTATGTGCGCCGCTTTAATAATAATAATAATAATATGTGATCGATAGATAGATAGACTGACTACCAGAAAATGGACAAAAATAACACCTGGAAAACTAAAAGGGGTTATGTAGCCAGTAACACAAGGATCATCTGTTTGAAGAGGAGGTGGCGCTCATGCACGCGCTACTAAGGCTCCATTCACACGTCCGTGGTGTGTTGCGGACCCGCAACACACCTGCCCGGCACCCCTATAGAAATGCCTATTCTTGTCCGCAGCTGCTGACAAGAATAGGACATGTTCTATCTTTTGCCGAAGATCGGGGCCGCGCTTCCGCAAATGCGGATGCGGACAGCACACTGTGTGCTGTCCGCATCCATTCCGTCCCTATAGAAAATGAATGGGTCCGCACCTGTTCTGCAAAATTGCGGAACCATTTGCGGACGTGTGAATGGAGCCTTACTCTTCAAGATTACACTGCGCTTTGTTTCGGAAGTCTTGGCGGCGCAGTGTAATTACAGGTGCTTGTTCCTTTCACTTGAATAGGACAAGCACTTGTAATTACACTGCAAGCGAGACGACGCACAGTGTAATCTTGAAGTAGCTTGCACAAGCGCCGCCTCCTCTTCTAACAGCTGATCAGCGGGGGGGTGCCGAGAGTCAGACCCAAACCGATCGGATATCGATGACCTATTCTGAGGATCAATATGTACTGGCAGCACAACCCCTTTGAATGCGATTGAGCTGAGATCGACAAAGTGGTGCTTGGTCAATGATCGCACAACCAAGGTGGTGCCCCCTTCATTTTAGGTTCTGCAGCAGGGTATAAGTTGAGGCAGGGTCCCATCATTACTGGCGACATCTCCCATTACTGCGATACAGGCTGTTGGATGTGCTCCTCTGATATGTCATTCCATAGTTCAGCCAAGGTGGTTGTTGGCTGCTATGCATGGGAGATCCGTCTCCCCTTCCAGTCCCAGATATTCTCGATGGGGGAGAGATCTGGAGATTGATTGGCCTGGGGAGCTGTTGGATACCCTGAAGAACACGTTGTGTAGTGCAGGCCGCGTGTGCAAGGGAGTTCTCTTGTTAGAACACCACGTCTCCTAAATAAGTAAATAATGTTAGTAGGACTGGTTCCAGGATGTCCTGGACATCCCGAAGGCTGGTCAATGTTCCTTCCTCCAATACCAGATGAAAACAGCCATGATAACTTTTGGGGCTCTACTCCATGACACCTGGTGTTGGTCCTGTGTTTCTCCTGCACTGTGCTTGATGACAGTAGGTGCTCTCCAGCCCTCCTGAAATATGTGATGAGGCCATGGATGGTAAACTGTAGTCTTCAGTGATTAAAGCAGGTTCTGCCGTAGGTAGTCATCATGGCCATGTACTTTGAAACAGATTTTTGCATTGAAATACTTTAAGCACTTCTGTAGACCGTAATGTACCTACATCTAGAACTGTCATAGGAAGACCAGGTAGTCTACCTTGTTTACCCAGTTGTGTGGGTGTAAGCAGCAAAAAATGGAGAACCCCTTTAAATGTTAAAATGGTTGTCTGGACACTACGGTTTTTTTTTTTTGTTTGTTTTTAATAAACACTCTGAATGCTGTAAAATAGTAAAAGAAGTAATGCTTACCTTACTAATCCCCCGCTGTCCCCATTCTGTTACTTCCATGCCCCCCCCAGTCCTCATCTAGACATGTGACCACTGCAGCCAATCACTAGCAACTGTGGTGACATGCTACAGCCAGTGATTGGTTAAAGTGTCACATGTCCACGTCTAGAGGGACGAGAAAGTACAGAGACGGATGGGGGACTCAGGAAGGTGAGTATTACTTTATTTTATTTTATTATTATTATTTTGCATCATTCTGAGCACTTTAAGTGGTGGGACAATCCTTTTAAGTCTTTGCACATATGTTCGTGGAATTAGGATCAGGTATCAATCTTTTTTCCATAGAAATAAAAATAGAATGTGTTCGGTTAATCTCTGTTACATTTTCAAGGCCCTTGTCTCAAAATTAATTTTTTTATTTTATTTTTTTAAATAAAGCATATTCACATTCATCCTGCTTTTTGGGTGCTCAGGAGGAGAGGCTAGGGAAATACCGAAATCATCACAAAGTGAGAAGCTTGGGAGCTGCACTAGGTCCAGGGACTGATGAGGTTCACTACAATCTCAGTGCAGCACTGCAGAATATGTTGGTGCCATATAAGCAACGGGAATGAAATGCATTAGGAGGATGTCTTCTCCAGTTAGTAGACCTGATCAGCTGAATATTAAGCACGGGGCACGTCTCACGTCTCACGTCTGAGCATTTTACAAATTCCCTCTCGGTGACTTGCCTGATGGGTTTTGGTAATGTCGTAAATTGTTCTTTTTTTGGACCTCGGACCCCCCCTTCCCCTCATGAAAAAGAAAACAATTTGAATCACATGATCCTGGGAGTTTGTTAACCTTGCTCCGCTTTGATGTGGACATTTTTCAGACTTCCTAACCCTAAGCTGACCCGTATTTGAGAGGATTATTGTGCAAGATACAAACAATTTCTAATTCCTTTATGCTGCTCAAAGTAGGGCATAGATTATACAGGAACGCCTGCCACATCAGGGCTCTGGTGGCACAGAAATCTGCACTTATTCTCCGTTTTCTAATAGTTCTGAGAAAGAACATTTTAAAAATGTATATAAATAGTCTATACCTATAGATAAAAATTCTACAAATACATATAGAAATTCTATAAATATATATAAAAATTCTACAAAATATGTATAAAAATCCTATAGCTAGATATAGAAATTCTACAAATACATTTAGAAATTCTATAAATATCTATAAAAATTCTACTGTGTATGTATCTGTGTGTGTGTGTGTGTATATATGTGTGTGTGTATATGTATGTGTATATATATATATATATATATATATATATATATATAGATGTTTATATAATTTCCATAAATAAATATAACATTTATAAACATTCTAAAATTATATGTAAAAATTATATATATATATATTTTTATATATATATATATATATATATATATATATATATATATATATATATATAATCTGGCATAATATGATTTAAATATATATTAAAATGGTATAAATATAAAAATATTTAAAAAATTTATATATAAAACGGTGTAAATATATAGAATCATTTTCTAAACATAGAATTTTTAGATATTTCTAGATTCATACATAAAAATTCTATAAATATATGTACTTTTATTTTTACATAATGAAAACTAAAATTATAGTGATCATTATGCATGTGGCATAGTGAAGATACTTTGGATAAATTGCAAGTTTACATCAAGCTATAATGATTTTTTTTTTAATAAGTATATTTGTTATATAAACCTGTATGTGAACTGTATGCAGCCAAGGAGAATTTTTGTTCTCATGTATTGTTTTTTTATACTTCAAAATCATTACACTTAGTGTATTTTTATTATTACAATAGTTTTTTGATATTCTAATGTAATATTATACTATAATTTTGTTATTATTATATCTTTTTTTTCTTTTTTCGTATTTCATTCCCAAATACTGGTTCATTAATTCTACAGATGTCGACACACACCCTTATTTTATGATTTTTTTTTTGTGTGTATTGTGTGTCCTTTTCATGTCCTCTGAAGCAATGCATGTAAACTGATGAGATAACCGGTGTTGTCTGAGACTCATCCTTTGTCCAGCCTGACAACAATTGATAACGCCATGCCTCCTGCAGATTTAAATATGAAAAAAAAAATAGTTTAAGTATGCAGAATACAAATAATTGATGAAGTACATGTCCTTGGGGAACATCACAGTTCAAGTGGCAAATTTGTCTTGTCAAACAAAGAGAGCCCTTGGTAAAGAGCAAGCCATCTCTATGGTAATAGTGCTAACAGCGCCCTATTGATTGAGTGGAAGAAGACATTATACAATGTCACTTGTGTCCTTACAATTTAATTTGTCTTGTGACCTGAACTTAACCTCCGCAACCTTTCTACTGTGAACAGAAATGTACCAGCAGGGCACGTACGCTGCAGACGGTACAGTCAGGGACTTTAAAAACAAAAAAAATGAATACAAAAAAAAAATCAATGTTTTAATATAGTGCTATAATCGGACCTTTGATCGGTGGTACCTTTAGTGTGGGATCTGTGCCGGAGCTCGTAAAGATTAGGCAGGAAGGCAGGCGACGATGGAGAGGCTGAAAAATAATTATGTATCAGAGCGGAGTCCTGCCGCAAATAAGGAGCACATTTTTTTTAGGGGGGGATGCATTTTTTTGTACATTTTTTAAACTGAAGAATGGAATTACCGTACACGTCTTTATAATATTTGCCGGAAAATAAGATACAGTATATGATATGTTACTGTGCTGTTCCTGTAGCTGTGGAGCATGGGGAGTAGAAAGAGACAGACGGATGGATAGATAGAGAGATGGATGTGAGAGAGATGGATGTGAGAGAGATGGATGTGAGTTAGACAAATAGATGGTTAGATGAACAGATTGATGCATAGATAAGATAGTAGAGAGATGGATACATAGGCAGATATGAGATAGATACTTACTATCTATCTGACTATAATTATCTATCTAAAATCAAGTAATGAGGCAGCACTCCGATTCCAGTAAAGGGTGTTTGACCCGTTTATTTCCCCAGTTGCAGCGTTTCAGCCCAGCACAATGAGGCCTTTGTCTATCTGTCTGTCTGTCTATCTATTTTTCTATCTCAAATCTATCTATCTATCTATCTATCTTTCTGTCTATCTCATATCTACCTTTCTGTCTATCTATCTGAAAAGTTAAAAGCAGCCCCAATATCGTTTATACTGGAAAAGCTGTGTTCAAGGAGCTGACTTACAAGATGATGAGATGGTGGAAGAGTTCTGCCCAGGTACGACCCGCCAGGTCACGATAAATCTCCCCCTGAATGTCGGTGTGACATGAGCAGTCCTCTTCCATCATCTCGGCATCTTGTATCCCCTGAGCTGTCGGAGGATGCGCTTCATTTATGGCGAAGCTCAGGCCTCATCCTGATTTAGGCGCATCCTCTGGCAGTCCATGCGCCCAAACTGAAAACTATGGCAGCTCGGAGCTGTCGTAGATTTCAGTCTCCATTTGATTCCATAAAACTGGCGTCATTGAAGATAAATGTTTCCGGGACCACGGTCCCAACCCTCGCCACCCATCCTTTTTTCTTTTTTTTTTTTTTTTTTTTAAGAAACTGGCGAGGTATCATTAAAATTGCAACTCAATTTTGTCATGATAACTTTAAAAAGTCACAAACACGGGGTTATTTTATGCATTTTTTTTATCGCATGCCTACTGGTAAAGGCAAAAGTTTCAATTTATTATAAAAAAAATATTCCGATTATTGAAATGAGAAAAGTATTGTGCTCTTGGCGGAGAAAAGAGAAATAGAAAATGCTTGTCGAAAAGTTCTTTTTTTTTAATTTTATTTTACAGTAATATTTCATTCCTCGTCACTAATGAATTTTATCTATATTAAAAAAAAAAAGTCATGCCGCCTGTTTTCTGTACGTCAAATTTTTTTTAATACTTTTTTTAAAGCGCGGTTAATTTCCATAATATTTTAAGAGTCTACTGCTGATAGCACTTCATTTGATGAATAAAAAAAAAAGGAAAAAAAAAAAAAACCTGATATACAAACTCTTTAGAAATATGGAGTCCCTTCTGACAGCTAGTCAGCGTTAAAATTAGTTCAAGGAAATGTTAATAACGCGCCGCCTGGCCTAATCCCTTTGATATCACCAGGTATCCTCCTGCTCACGGGTTAATTGCTTTAAAAAGCAAAGGCAATATTCTGAACGGTGGGCCGCTTCACCTTTTCACAGCTGTTACCATTGAGTGACAACTAAATCCCATGTGTAAGATGAGGAAGAGCTCAATCTCCAGTTGGGAGAAAATTTATGTAAACCGCAATCCCTTCAGAATGTGCGGAAGTCATAGACTTTCTTGATTTACCCTGCTTTTTCCGAAAAGCTCTATTGTTCCCTTCCCTAAGTCCCATCAACCCTTTGTAGCGGAATATCACAGTGGCTGCAGATAGCTAAAATATATAAATGCTATCATCGCCGCGATTAATGGCAGTGCTTATGAGTCAAGTCTGATAACGGCGCAGCTCTCCACTCAATTTCAGATACTGCTAATGGAATCTGTCTTCTCCAATTGTAATATGAGAAGGCCTAATTTGCTATGGAGCTTGGAGCTGTCATCAGTAGGGGATTGTGGGGTCAGCTGGGAGCTGCCAGGTTTTTGCCCCGCAGCTTGTATCTTTCTCTTTGAATAGCACAGCCCCCTGCCTGCCAGTTAGCTGATAGGCCGCCATGGGGTTTATGCCACTTCATACAATAGGACAGGGCTGCACGGGGCTGACTTTATAATTGTGAAGTGATCTCATATTTCCACAGCCACCGCGCTGCATAATTTCTAATAAGTGGTTTTAAGAAATGTCAGATTATGAAAAGTTTCCTCAATTACAAAAACTTATAAAACATTTAAATTGCTAAATCTGTTCCCTGCAGAGTTTTTTGCTGCCGGAGCTGCACATTATTTATGGTGGTAATGGAGATAAATGCATACATTTGTAAAAAGGGTTTCTTTTTTTTTCTCCCCCTAATTACTAAAATAAAATAAAAAAAACACGGAGACCTCGAGGCTAACGCGGAATTTGCTATGCCGGTAGAGTTCCTCTAAATCTGGCATAGGAGGGTAGGAAATGTGTTTTTTTTTTTTTTTTCCATTACAGTTTTCAATTTGGTGACGTTTAAGGGAACATTTCAATTAAGTCATTTGGATGAATAACTATGGGGTTATTAGGGAGGGCTCGGCAGATGCTGATACGGCGTGCAAAGTACCTGGTTTTCGGTGTAGGGCTACTGGGGTTGGAGCAAGAAGATCCAAGTAACAAGTCAATTTCTCCTCCTGCCATTGACTGCAGGGTCGGACTGACCCACCACAGGATTATGGCTCTGACACTGTAATGAGTCCTAAGGGTCCACCTGAAGGCACTCTCTGTTGGACGAGCCAATCATATACTACTAGGGTCTATTTCTGATGGGTCTATTTTTTTTTTTTTTTTAGCTACTCTTAATTGTTCTGTTTTGACATAGGTTAGACCCTCAGAATGCCACATTTCTCGCATCATAGGACACACCTTACCATAAGACGCACCTAGGTTTTAGAGGAGGATTTTTTTTATATTCATCAGACCTCTGTTCCTAATCAGACCTTAGATCAGACCCCCATTAGACCTCAGATGAGACATAAAATGAATAAATGAACTTACCTCTCCGGCACCACCACTCGCAGATCCAGCACGCACTTCCTGAACTCGCCATCTTCTGCCGGTGCCCTGGCTGTGATCTGACATCACACACCGTCAGGTCATAGTGCGCACTTACTATGTGTGACATTAGGTCACAGCACATCGTGCTGCCCCGACAGAGGAAGACCAGGAAGAGGCGAGTACAGCCAACACGAGGAGCGTTGTATTCATTGCTCTCCTGGTTCTACCATGTGCTAGCGAGCTCTTTCATAATGGAAGTGCTCTCTAGTATTCACTTCATTAGACGCACTGCCATGTTTTCCTCACTTTTGAGAGAAAAAAGTGCTTTTTATGGTGCAGGAAATATGATAATTCCTTTTGGTGGGCCAAGGGACCCCATCCCACAGTGAGGCTCAGTTTTGGATGCTTTTCCTAAGCCATTCATCTTTACAATCTTAGTAAGTAGCAGTCTTTGTGTTGTCTGTCCTTGGTCAAGTTGTTAGATTTCCTTTCATATGTGTCTCTATTATATCTATTTCTGGAATAATTTGAGAATCTACAAAAGAGGTTCTCCAGCGGGGCAACATTTTTAGTAAAGTGCTCATAACGGTATGAAAAAATTGAAAAATCAATATTCTCCTTTTACTATACCGTCACTGCTCCCATTACGATGTTTCAGGGTCCCTGCTGGTTACGGGCTCCACACATGGGTAATGGCAGGAGATGCCAGAATATGATCTGTTTAACTCCAGTTTTCAACTACAACAAAGAGAACCTGTCATCAACGTTATGCTGACCTCACTGAGGGCAGCATAAAATAATGACAGAAATGCTGATCTCAGCGGTGTGTCACTCATCAGCTAAAAGTAAGTGGTTGCTGAGAACCAGCCTCATAATCACTGCAGCCCAGGCCTGGAAAAGAGTCACATCTACCTGAGAAGAGTCCTGGTTATTCCTAATCTCCTGCTCTCTCCCCATCTGCTGATGATTGGCAGTTCTCTCCTAGAGAGAAAGGGAGAAAACGAGGTAGAAGACTGTCAGCCATCAGCAGGTGGGCAGGAGAGCAGGAGATTCATGAATAACCAGGACTCTTCTCAGGTGGCCGGGACTCTTTTCCAGGCCCAGTCTGCAATGATTGTGATGTTGGTTCTCGGCAACCACTTACTTTTAACTTTTAAATGACAGACCCCTGAAATCAACTCACCTGTCTCTACTTTATACTGCCGTTAGTATGGGCAGCATAAAGTTGATGACAGGTTCCCTTTAAGAAATACTGTATTCATGTATGTTGCTCTTATTATTGAGCACAGTTTTGTGGTATTCTTTAGGTATGCACGATTTGTCACCTTTTATGGTGGCGGTATTTGGGCAGTGGATGGTGGTAGCATGGCACATAGTAGGGATCAGAAACCTATGGCACTCCAGCTGCTGTGAAACTACAACTCCCAGCATGCCCATTTACTTGGCTGTCCTTGTAACTCCCATACAGGAGGATTCTGGGAGCTGTAGTTCCTGAACAGCTAGAGGGCCAGAGGCTGCCAATTTCTGGCATACAGAATGTAGCTCTGTATAGCGCTCTCTCTTCACAAGTATAAAGCCTGTATTAGACAGGGAGATCAGTAAGTGATTGTCGGGATGGAAGCGTTTCCTCCCAACAATCGCCTGATCGCTAGGAGAGGAGACCACTGCTATTACATGGAGCCATCTCCTCTTCAGTATAAGGATGAGTGATCGCTATTAGACAGCACGATCTGCTGCCGGCAATGAATGCATAAAAATTAGAATTACCCGATGTACAAGCGTTTGCTCATTTTATCAGGCAGTCGGCGGCAGTATTGCACTGCAAGATGATCGCTAACGAGTGTCCATGCGAACGCGAGTTAGCGATTATCAGCCGAAGTATTGATTAGTGTAATACAGGCTTTAAGGAGAATTTTTATTTGGAGGGAGGGAGAGACGTTTCTAGGGCACGTTCGCAAAGACCGGATATTATATAACATTTCGGAAAGAACTACGTAATCAGACCTTCTACGTACTGAACCTTGAACTGACCCATGAGCCAATAACATTTTGCATCTATTGCATTTTCCTGATCATGTTTATGGATTATGTGGGTTTTTAATTAAAAAAAATGTTGTGTTGTCCACCTTTGAAACACTTTTGTTGAGCCCCTTTCCCACCCGCTAGACCTTTTGGAGTGAAGCACCCTTACCTGCTCCCTGTTGCTTGGTTCCAGCTCCTATGATTCCAGTTCACGGCTTGTCAGCTAGCGGAGTGGACAGGGAGTCAGGTGTGCCGCTGTGTCAGGTCCCACTTGGACAAGTCACCGCTGAGGTCGGTTATTGGCTACAGAGTCACACAAGACCCCCTTTTGTGCCTTAAAGGGAACCTGTCATGTGGATATTTGATTAGAATCTAACTAATTTTAGTAGTTAATGATTGTATATAAAGTACCTTAGATGTATTCACTTACTGGTGTGACAGATGGTTACCTCATAATATACACACAAAGATGCCGCATGCTAATGAGCTGATTTGAGTCCAGCGTGATGTCAATGAGTCCAGCATAAATTTAATTCAGAGCTATAGCCACTCCCCTGCCCACCTGCTGCTGATTCATATGGAAAATAACCTGTCAATCAGCAGCAGGTGGGCGGGGAGAGTCAGGAGCTCATAATATTCATGACTCATCATTATGAGCTGGAGCTTTTTAATACAAGATGTTGGCAGATTGACTGGGTCAATTAAAGAAAGTGACCCAGCATTTTGCTAAGAGAATCAGTCACTTATTTATGTTGCCCTTAGTTAGGACACCATAAAACTGGTGTACAGGTTCCCTTTAAGCTTACAAGACGGGACTACAGAGCGCAGCAATCACAGCTGTATATAGAAGGAGCCAGAACCGAGCAGCGCGGAGACTTATTTTGATGGGGAGACCTTTTTAATACACAGGTTGCAGGGTTGGCATATGCAACTAGCTCATTTCCCCACAATAATATAAGACCTGTTTGGGTACATGATTATTAATATTGTCTGCTTCTTTTATAACAAACACGCTACTTACTTAAAATCTGTTATGAAAGTTTAAAATATTTTTTCTTTATTTTTGGGTTTGGAATGCATCATTGGCATCTACTTGGGTATCTGTATTGTACCCGTTTGGTTAGCTAAGACCTCAAGGCATTAGCAAAGTCCAGAATGTAGATTTGGGCTGTCGCCAAGTGAAATTTAGATCGAAACAAATTTCAGAAAGAAAAGGAACATCCATTTGTATTTGTTTATTTTTTATTTTTTAGCCATTCACTGACAGCGATGAGAGGGCTTACCTACTGACCTACTGAATGTTAGCAACATATAGAATCGTACGGAGAAGAGACGTTCATAGAGAGCAATCATGAATGGGTTGCACTCAACTGGGTTACACCATGATTTAATGTGAAAAACTAAAATCTGACATCATATAAGACATGACAATCTCATCCTAACAAAGCTAGAACCTCACATGGATCCAGAGATATCCCTATTCATTGTTCTCCAAGATTAGTTTGAAGCTGGCAGCTTGTCCTTTTTCTGCAGTTGGTGACAGTTGAAGGATGGAACTGAACATGTGTATCCACCTCAGTGAGGTGGACAGAGAAATTAGAAAAAGAACAAACAGCAGGTGGCACTATACAGATAGATTTCATTGAATACCTCGGTGGCTATGCTAAATTTTTAATTATATGCAATTACAATGCCATTCAGATCCTGGTGTTGGTTTGAAAAAATGTAGAATATTTTTCGTGGGACAGCCCCTTTTAATTATGTACGGAGTAATTGGTCAACATCTGAAGCTTTTTCTCAGAAGATGATAGACCTTGGCCATTAGTTCAGCGAACATCCACATAGACGTGACAGAGAAGGTGAGGGAAAAGATGGCCATCTTCAACTTGGGGAGTTGAGTGCTTTATGTATATGGCATTGTGGCTATATGCTGGGCATGCCCGGGAGTATATTGATGCTTTGTTAACCTATATAAGTCAATACATTGGTTAAAGGGTTTGTCCGGGTTCAGAGCTGAACCCGGACATATCCCTTTCTTCCCCCACTCAGCCTCTCTGACGCGAGCATATTTCATGCTCCGATTCTCTCCCTTGCCCTGTGCTGAATTGCGCAAGACAATTGCTGTTTCTTTGCATTTCTCACTGCTAGTCGGAGGCTTCCGCCTAGCAGTGTTCCCAGTGGCATCATTGGCACTGATGGGAAGACTTGAACACTGCCCCAGGCCTTTTAACAGGCTAGGGCAGCGCTAAAGCCCGCCCATTAGTGGCGGTGACGTCACCGGACTCACTGCTAGGTGGAAGCCTCCTCCTAGCTTTACTCATGGAGAGCCCAGTACGTCACTGGATCTTCAGAAAAAAGCCCTTGCCCTGCGCGATTTATCTGAGTGGAGGAAGAAAGAGATGTCCATGTTCAGCTCTGAACTAAGCTGAGTGCTACTACTGGTTGTATGATATCAGATGTGCTAGCTTTTATTTTTTATTTTCTAATTATCACTCCTGTCGCAACTAGTTGTCGTGACGGGAAGGTATGAACCGTACATGCAGCGGTACACTGGTTGGCCAATGATCTTCAAGTTACAACAGACTCTATAGTGATCTAAATGGGTTGTCCCATCTAAACAACCCATTCTCTGAGGAACCTCGGGTGGTTAGCAGATCATCCTGAGCCTGGCAGCTAATACTACCAGCAATTGGCAGATGTAGCATGAGTGGCTCCACAAAGGTGTTATATGATACCCATTCAAATCAATTCATTACCAAGTTATACATGGTCGCTTTTATTCTTACAGTGATGAAGCAACTTTTTGCACTGGATCTTCACTATAACAAATGGAGAAGGTCCTGACTGGGAACCCATCCCTATTAGACTTCAATGTTGCCCCAACAAGTCATATGGACATAGGTTGTCCTAATGGAGCAACTGTTCTCAGGTTCCACTATCTCTGTGGAACATCTGGATTTGGGTTTTCCACGTTTAGGTGCAGGATAGACAACCGGTTGTATGAAGCCTGGTGTAACAGGGTCTCTGTGGCCAACTTGAATTTTTTTGAAAGTCTGTGTGGTGTCAATGAATTATTTGAATGTAAACTGTTAGGGTAGATTCGCACCGAGGATTATGGGAGTAGGCTTCGGTGTGGATTCGGTGCAGAAAACCAGGCTGAACCTGCGCTGAAACCGCCTCCCAGGAGGCCGTACTACAGTTCATGCGAGTGAAGGTTTCTGCTGCACAGTTTTCAAGACGGCGTGAAGAGTGTACAGGTCCATTGTCGGCGCAGTTACCGCTCGGATTTCTCGCAATGCCACAGTGGGAGCTACACCTAGAGCGGGTCCGCATGAAAGCCCAGTGCCGAAAACCACAACACAGCAGTTTCTGCCATAGGATACACAAAGGGTTTTATACTTTTAAGGCTCTTGCACACGACCGTATGTATTTTGCAGTCCGCAAAAAAAAAACTGATGATGTCTGTGTGCATTCCGTATTTTGCGGAACGGAACAACTGGCTCTTCATAGAACAGTTCTATCCTTGTCCGTAATGCGGACAATAATAGGACATGTTCTATTTTTTGGCGGAACAGAAATATGGACATATGGAAACGGAATGCACACGGAGTAACTTCCGTGTTTTTTTTTGCGGACCCATTAAAGTGAATGGTTCCGCATACGGTCCGCAAAAAAAACAGAACGGACACGGAAAGAAAATCAGTTCGTGTGCAAGAGGCCTTAGGGTAGGTTTTTTTTGGAGGAGGATTTGAAGCAGGTTTTTCAACCAAAGCCAGAAGTGCATTGAAAAGGAATTGAATATATAAAGGAAGGACTTCTACTTCTCCTTCCTGCCGGATCCACTTCTGGCTTTGGCTGAAAAACCCACAGTCATACCTGCTTCAAATCCTCCTCCAAAAAGCTGTGTGTGAACCTACCTCTATATGAATCTCCTTTTGTAAACCTGTGGGGCCCTATGATACAATCTCAATATTTCTCCTCTAAAATTTAGAGCAGATTTTATACAGTTGAGTTGGTGCTTGTGAAAAGAGGGGTCTGTGGAAATGGAGACTCCAGGCTGGGTCATTACACAATAATATGGAGAAAGGGAACATTGATCAGAGGGGTATTTACTGGTTATCTTTGGGGATTTAAGACAATTAGGCCTCATGCACACGACCATTGTTGGGCAGTGCCCGTATTGCAACCCGCAAAAAGCGGGTCCCCAATATATGGGCACTGGCCGTTTGTGCACCGCATAACGGATGCGTACCATTCGCTTGAAAGGGTCCGCAATCCAGAAGGTGCTGGGCGGAACAGAGGCACTTCGTAGTGCTGCTGTGGTTTCCTGTCCGTGCCTCCGCACTACAAAACAGAGGGGCATGCACTACTTTTGTGCAGGTGTGGACAGTCGGATGCAGATCGCGGGGCACATTCAAGTGAGTGGGTCCTTGCGTCCGCATACAGCGGCAGCACGGGCCCGGCCGGCACATGTTCGTGTGCATGAGCCCTTAGTTGATTTGTGATTCAGTCTTTGTGTGATGGGTTTTGATGAATTTTGATTCAAGAAGACACGGGGCATTACTAAATTACAATTATCTACAGCAGTTTCCTACAGATAAGACTTGTGAGCTTTAAGGCACAATAGCCGTTCCCCACACACGTGGACGCCGGGGTTTTTATTTTACATTAAATGGTTTGCAGTGCCTTAGATTATGGAGAACAAGCCTACTTGAAATCTCCCTAGGACGGATAACCTTATTGTATACTGTAGCTAATAGCCAAGGCTTTGTTTTCCAGTCCTGTGCATTGCACATGGGTAGCCGAAGAAAGTGCAGGTTGGCAAGGAACCAAGTCTGAGACCTATAAGTACTAATGGCGGTGCCCTCGAGAGGAGTCATAGCGCCACATTAAGCATCGAGTGGAGCACTATAGGAGAAATTAACTTCACTCACTCCACGCCTTTCAGACAGGCACAATAGAAGTGGTAAGGGGACTAACATCAGGAGATCCATAACTATTATTGCCGTGGAGGGTTGGGCATTTTGTATTTAATAAATCCCAGCTCAGATGTGATATACACATGCATGCATTAACATTTTGCAGACATTGTACTCTGGCCTTGATTAATTTGTGAAATCTGGAGTAATACAATTAGAGTCAGTATGGTAGACGGGATTGAACTTTGTACAAAGAATATTATTTTGGAAGACAAATACATTTTAAACCGTATTTGCTGGTCATTCAAACACAATGATTCCCAATTATGTAACCATGGGGAACCCAGGGAAAATGCATTTCCTCACAGGGACCCCCTGCTCCTACCTTAAAGGATCTGTCCAGGATTTTAAGACTGATGGCCCATCCTCCGCTTAGGCTATCCATATCGGATCTATGGGGATCTGCATCCCTCCAGGCTCCAATCCGGATGTGAGCGAAGCCTAAAGATGACCACTTGTATCATGATGACCAAATCCAGTCTCAATACCATGCATTTGAATAAGGTTTCGGCTGAGAAAACTCTAAAATGGGGCTGAGCTGCTCCTAGGCTGTGTGACCAATCAACGTGTCGTCACTCGGCCTAGGGAAGGCAGAGAGAAGGCCGCGGTGCTCACAGGAGCGGCGCTGCCTTCTCGAACAGCTGATCGGCAGTGATCCCGGGTGTCAGACCCCGAAGATCAGTAAAAAAAATATATATATCTCGGAAAACCCCTTTATTGCCAACAGGTGACCATAACCTAACAGGCCCCCATACACCCGGGTACTCTCACACTGATTCTACTTACCTGACTCCCCGTCACCGCCTGCCATTGGCTGCTCCCCCGAAACGGGATGTTTTCATCCGCGCACGGGGAGAAGCAGCTGCGGCAGTGTGGGGACCAGGAGTGCCGCGGGGAGCCAGGTAAGTAGAATCAATGTGAGGGGCCCGGGCTTATAGGGGGCCTTTTCCAGCCTCGGATAACCCCCCTTAAGTAATATGCAAATTAGCAGTTAAGTGCATTGAGGGCGGGTCCTACCCACTCGGTCCACCCTTGATCTTCCTGCTTTCTCTGCCAGCCCCTCTGTCACAACCAGACAGCTGAGAAGCTCTGACAGAGGCCTTTCAGAACCTCCTCCTTGAGTTCTCTTTGTTGTGCTGTTCAGTTCCTCATCTCGTTAGCCTCTCTCAGCTGTCATGGAGTTGGACTGATTGCTTCCCTTTAAATTCCTCCCCATGGTGCATTACTGGGCGGCTTTTACTTCTTCCTGGAGTGTGTGTGCATGCTGATCTTGTTTTCCAGTCTGCTACAAAGTTAAGTGCTGAACATTTATCTGTTATTTTCTGTTTGCTGGATCCCAGGTTACCCTGACTCCCTCCGTGTCTGGTGTAGGGAGCCGGTGGTTGTGTCCCCTCACTATTGTAGGGTGCTCAGGGGTTATATAGTCGAGGTACGTGGATATGCAACCTTCCACCTTTCGGATCTTTGCATAGGCTGAGCAGCCAGGGAAAGTCTCAGGTCTTGTGCAGGGGTCTCCCTTTTGGTTCCTTAGCTTTGGATCCACTCAGTCATATATGCATGTTGCTTTGTCTTGTTTCCTGTACACCGTCCGTGACACCCTCTCTCTTCCACTTCCTGCATAGTGAGCTTGCCTGCCTCTGTGAGGTATCTTCTCTGCTACTGGTCTCCGCTGAACTCAGCGGTCATGTGCTGAGGGCATTAATTGGCCGGCAGCAGTTACGAGCATGAAGGCAAAAATTGGACAAGATCATTATCAGACATGTTAATGGTGTTCTCCAGAATCGGGAACTAATGGTCAGGGTCCCCACTGGACCAGAACTGTGATGCACCAACTACTTGTATGTACAGCTAGTCAGTGGCCTCAGCGGTGACCAGTACATGAACTGCACTTGACCACCGAGCTCTGTCTGGACCGGACCCGGTGGAGACTGGAGCTCATAGAAACATAGAATGTGTCAGCAGATAAGAACCATTTGGCCCATCTAGTCTGCCCAATATACTGAATACTATGGATAGCCCTTGGCCCTATCTTATATGAAGGATGGCCTTATGCCTATCCCATGCATGGGTATTTGCAGCTACTACTTCTGCAGGAAGGCTATTCCATGCATCCACTACTCTCTCAGTAAAGTAATACTTCCTGATATTACTTTTAAACCTTTGCCCCTCTAATTTAAAACTATGTCCTCTTGTAGCAGTTTTTCTTCTTTTAAATATTCTCTCCTCTTTTACCTTGTTGATTCCCTTTATGTATTTAGCAGTTTCTATCATATCCCCTCTGTCTCGTCTTTCTTCCAAGCTATACATGTTAAGGTCCTTTAATCTGTCCTGGTAAGTTTTGTCCTGCAATCCATGTACTAGTTTAGTTGCTCTTCTCTGAACTCTCTCCAAAGTATCACTATCCTTCTGGAGATATGGTCTCCAGTACTGAGCACAATACCCCAAATGAGGTCTCGCTCTGTAGAGCGGCATGAGCACCTCCCTCTTTCTACTGGTAATGCCTCTCCCTATACACCCAAGCATTCTGCTAGCATCTCCTGCTGCTCTATGACCAGGGCTGTGGAGTCGGAGTCGAGGAGTCAGAGTCGGAGTCAATTTTGGGTACCTGGAGTCGGAGTCGGCAAAAAATGAACCGACTCCGACTAAATTTAAATTGGAATAAAAAAATAAAAAAGCAAGTTTAAATGTCCGAATTCATAAACAGTTATAATTAATGACTTCTCTACTGTAAGAATAAAGGTCAATGCATGCAGTGCCTCACGTAACCGCAAAACAAACGCGTTCAGTGATGTGAAGAAGCATGCTTTTCATATGCTTCACTATATGGTACGCAATGCACAATTAGGAGTGGCAATACATATACTTTGCATTGTGTTGTGTTCTGATGTTACAGGGAGCACAATGCCCATGGTTATCCTCGCCTCTCACTGATAAGGGATTAAGTAAATATGTGTTTTGCAGGACTAGAGACACTTGTATAAGTGAAGGGAATGGAGGGTCAATAGTTCAAGACTGAAGCTGTAAACCATGGATGTCAAACTCATGGCCCTCCAGATGTTGCAAAACTACAACTCCTATCATTCCCTGATAGCTGTAGTATGCCCAGGCATGATGGGAGTTGTAGTTTTGCAACAGCTGGAGGGCCACGAGTTTGACATCCCTGCTGTAAACCATTGGAAAAACTGCTGTCATTCAGCTAAGGCTATAAAACGTGTAAACTCAGAATGTTATCTTAAACTTTAAACATGACTATGGGATTCTTCTAGGGAAATCATGTTTTAAAATAAATGTCCCTTCTTGGATCCTCCCACTGCCCTGTCTTCAGCAGAAGATCAGCACACAAAGGAGAAGGCAGCAGCTTCTGCCCAACTACCTCTCTGTGCTAGAAGAGCTTAGAAGAACTTCTTTCTTTCCTTCAAGGAATGTATAAAATACATTTGCATATTAAATACAGAGGAGTCGGAGTCGGGGAGTCGGAGTCGGAAGTACAAAAAACTGAGGAGTCGGAGTCGGAGCATTTATCTACCGACTCCACAGCCCTGTCTATGACATTGTCTGCCTACCTTTAAGTCTTCTGAAATAATGACCCCTAAATCCCTTTCCTCAGATACTGAGGTTAGGACTGTATCACTGATTTTATATTCTGCTCTGGGATTTTTACGCCCCAGGTGCATTATCTTGCACTTATCAACATAAAATTTTAGTTGCCAGATTTTTGACCATTCCTCTAGTTTTCCTAAATCCTTTTCCATTTGGTGTATCCCTCCAGGAACATCAACCCTGTGTAGGAGAGTACCTGGGGTGGTAGTAGACGGGAGGTACGTGCCACCGGGGGTCCTGGCCCCGGTGGAGTAAGAGCCAGAAAAGTGCATTTTGCAGCGGTTATGCTGTTAACACAGCGGATCCGGGCCGGCTCTTATTGGGAGCAGGCAGATATGCGGGCGGGTGCCTGTCTCCCCACGGTCCAGGCCAGGTTTTGCAGGGAAGGGTTAAAACCTGACCAGCAACAAGGGTGTGGTGTGCAATGTGAAGCTTCTGTGTTCTCTGGCTGTGAGAGTGAGAAGTGGAGGTGAGCTGGGCTGTGTGCTGAGGCCTGTGGAGGACTGTGCAGGATCCTGCAGCTGAAACCAGGAGGGATCCGTGTCCTGTGGCTAGAAGCAAGACCCATGGACTTACTTCACCAAGGAGAAAAAGGTGACATTACTCCTGGCTTTAAATAGACTTTGCTTTATGTGACTGAAACAGGCCTCAAGTAGCCTGCAGCAGGGACTTGCTGTGTTTGAACTATTATTTTGCTGTTGTGTGTGACCACCCTCCCTATGAACTGCACCGTCTTTCACAAATATGCACCGTGTGAATAAACAAAGCATCGTGTTTTACACCAAGACCATTCTGTGTTGCCTCTATACTGCACTCGCTACCACTGCCTACCAGAGCAGATCCCCACAATTGGTGGCTTCAGCGGGCAAACGGCAGTGAGGCCGGAAATTGTGTTGTTTGGACTGTATGTCATATATTAAGCCGGCAAGTTTTGTGGCTCCAGATAAGATGGAGGAGGCCATTAGATACTTGGTGCAAAGTAATGAGGAGGCTACTCGGAGACATGAGGAAGCCCTGAGAGACCAGCGGCAGTTGAATAGTCTAGTGGCCCAGCAACTGGCGACTATGCAGGAGTCCATGCGTGTGTTACAACAACAAGCCGTCCCGGGGGGGACCGCAGTCCTACCTGCTGCCCGGGATAAGGTGCGCTCAGCATTAAGAAAGATGGGCCCCGAAGAGGATATCGAGGCGTTCCTGATGGTCTTCGAACGCACTGCGGAACAGGAAAGGTTACCGGCAGAACAGTGGGCCGAAGTAGTGGCGCCATTTTTAGTGGGAGACGCACAAAAGGCCTACTTCGACCTCAGTCAGGATGAAGCCAAAAGCTATAAGAGGCTGCAGGGGGAGGTGTTGGCTCGTCTTGGGGTTAATACCTATGTGCGTGCACATCGAGTCTACCGGTGGGCCTTCTCCGAGTCCCGGCCTGCTCGGTCCCAGGCCTATGACCTGTTACACCTGGTAAGAAAATGGCTGCAGCCTGAGACATTGAGCCCCTCGCAGATGGTGGAACGGGTGGTGGTCGATCGTTTGGTGCGCACACTGCCAAGGGCCATACAGCGCTGGGTTGGTCAGGGAGACCCCGGCAACCTGGATCAGTTAGTAAGCCTTGTCGAGAGGTATGTGGCAACCCAGGACTTGGTGCGGGACTCAACGCAGGCGCAGGAATCCCGTCGGGCTCCCTCTCAGGCTAGGGATCCGGAAAAAGGGACCCAACCACAAAGGGGGGGGGGAGGCTAGTCCTACTCCAGGGAAGAGAGACCGGGGAGGGACCACGGGGATTCAATGTTGGCACTGCCACGGCCTGGGACATAGGGCAGCGAACTGTCCTCAAACACCTAAACCCATGGACTGCGGTTTCGCTCGCCGGTCCTCTTTCTTTGCCTGGCCTGTATGTACTGCGGATGCCAGGCCGACCACCGATATGCCACCTCTGTGCCAAGTCTTGGTCGATGGGCATCCGATTAATGCTTTGCTGGACTCTGGGAGCCTGGTGACCCTAGTGCATGAGTCCTTAGTGTCTGAGACACTCCCAGAGAAGCAAACCCTGTCCATTGTCTGTATCCATGGGGACCGCCGGGAGTACCCCACTGCCAGGGTTACCATGTCCGTGTTGGGCAAAGAGGTGCAGCATGTCGTCGGAGTGGGACGCCAAATCCCTTATGCCGCCATACTGGGAAGGGATTTTCCTTTGTTCTGGACTCTATGGAAGAGCAATATGCCTTCCCTTAGGGACAGACGACAATCGGGCCCAGTGCCCGAGGATCCCGATGCAGGGATACCAGCTGTAGGGGTCACCACATCACCTGTAGAGTCATCCCGATAGGTTTCCCCTAGAGGTGTTGGCAGGCGAATCCGTGGAAACCCCGTCCATCCCGGACCTGGAGGTATCCCGTGACACGTTCGGGACCGCTCAGCTCCAGGATCCGACATTATTACGGGCGAGGGAAGGGGTGACAGTGGTAAATGGGGTGGCTCAGCACCCAGGGGCCGACTCGGTGTTTCCCCATCTGGCTTTTAACCAGGACCTGCTGTATAGGGTGGACAAAGTGCAGCACGAGTTAGTGGAGCAGCTGGTGGTACCCCAGCCATACCGCCGTGTGGTACTGGACTTGGCCCACTCCCACGTGCTGGGAGGACATTTGGGCGTAAAAAAAAAAACAAGAGCGGATTCTGCAAAGGTTCTATTGGCCCGGGGTTTATGAGGAGGTCAAAAGGTTTTGCCAATCCTGTCCAGTGTGTCAGATGACGAGCCCCCAGCCCCACTATCGCAGTCCCCTAGTACCCATGCCCATCATCGAGGTCCCCTTCGAAAGAATAGGGATGGATCTGGTAGGCCCCATAAACAAGTCGGCCAGAGGGCACCAGCATATCTTGGTGGTCTTAGACTATGCCACCAGATATCCTGAAGCGATCCCACTACGTCATACTTCTGCTAAGCTCATAGCTAAAGAACTCATGGGTATGTTCGCAAGGGTGGGGATTCCAAAAGAGATCCTGACCGACCAGGGGACGCCCTTCATGTCTAAGGTGACGAGGGAGCTCCGCAAGCTTTTAGGGGTTAAACGGTTGCACACGTCCGTATACCATCCTCAGACCGACGGACTAGTGGAACGCTTTAACAAAACCCTAAAAACTATGCTTAAAAGAACCGTAGCCAAAGACGGAAAGGATTGGGACCTGTTGCTGCCGTACGTATTGTTCGCAGTGCGAGAAGTGCCCCAGGCATCTACGGGATTCTCGCCCTTCGAGCTATTATACGGTCGACGGCCAAGAGGGTTGCTGGACATCGCTAAAGAGGCATGGGAGCAACAGCCCACCCCCCACAAGAGTATTATAGAGCATATAGAAAAGATGCAGGACCGTATAGAGACAGTCCTACCAATCGTCCGGGAACACATGGAAGCCGCCCAACTGGCACAGAGCCGGGTATACAACCGGAGTGCCCAGGTCCGGACATTTAACCCGGGTGACCGGGTACTGGTGCTAGTCCCCACCATTGACAGTAAGTTTTTGGCACGGTGGCAAGGTCCCTACGAGGTGAAAGAGAAGGTAGGGTCAGTGAATTACAAGATATCCCAGCCAGGCCGGCGGAAGCCAGAACAGGTATATCATGTAAATTTACTGAAATCGTGGAGAGATAGGGAGTGTCTCATTGGGGACAGCCCAAGCACTGTCTTGTCTGCGGGGAAGATCCCAGCTCCACCCGAGGTCCCGGAGAGCACCTCCGCGGTAAAGATAGCGGGTGGTCTGTCGACTAAACAAGCTCAGGAAGCCAAAGAGTTGGTGAGTCGAAATAGGGACGTATTCTCTGAGCTTCCTGGTCGAACTTCGGTAGTCCGACATGACATCGTCACCGAGCCCCACGTCAGGGTACGGTTAAAGCCGTATCGTGTACCGGAGGCCCGGCGACAGGCCATTTCAGAAGAAGTAAGGTCCATGTTGAGGTTAGGGGTGATTGAGGAGTCAAGGAGCAAGTGGGCCAGCCCCATAGTCCTCATCCCAAAACCTGACTGTACTCTGCGCTTCTGCAATGACTTTAGAAAGCTCAACGAAGTGTCGAAATTCGATGCCTACCCCATGCCCCGGGTAGACTAGCTCATAGAACGGCTAGGGAAAGCTTGCTATTTCTCGGTCCTCGACCTCACAAAAGGATATTGGCAGGTGCCTCTCACGGAGGCGGCAAAGGAGAAGACTGCCTTTGTCACCCCCGAGGGGTTATTTCAGTACCAAGTTTTGCCCTTTGGCCTACATGGCGCTCCAGCCACCTTCCAGCGATTGATGGACGTCATCCTACGGCCCCATCGTCCATATGCTTCGGCATATCTGGACGACATCATCGTGTTTAGCCAGGACTGGGAGAGTCACCTGCCCAAGGTACAGGCCGTAGTCGATTCACTTAGAAAAGCTGGACTGACGGCCAACCCAAAAAAGTGTTCGCTCGGGTTCGAGGAGGTCCGGTACCTGGGATACGTGATTGGGCGGGGAGTTGTCAAACCCCAGGTAGACAAGGTTGAGGCGATCAAGAGCTGGCCCAGACCTCTTACCACCAAGCAAGTACGTTCGTTCCTAGGGATGATAGGATATTACATGCGCTTTATCCCCAACTTTGCCACAGTAGCGGCCCCATTGACAAGACTTTTAAAGGGGAGGAAGACGGTGATGGTCCGCTGGGATGAGCAGGCGGAGGAGGCATTCTCCCGTTTGAAGTCGGCTCTGTGTGGGTCCCCGGTTTTGGTGACACCCGACTTCACACGGGAATTTGTCGTTCAGACGGACGGCTCTGGAGTGGGCCTAGGGGCAGTACTCTCTCAGGAAATCAGTGGGGAGGAACACCCTGTTGTCTTCCTGAGTCGCAAACTCACCCCAGCGGAAACCAGGTACAGCGTGGTAGAGAGAGAATGCCTGGCCATTAAGTGGGCCCTCGAGTCCCTTAGGTACTATCTGTTAGGGAGAAGGTTCCGTCTGGTGACCGACCATTCCCCTCTCCAGTGGATGAGCCGGGCCAAGGAGGGGAGTGCCCGGGTCACCAGATGGTTCTTGTCCCTCCAGAATTTTAAGTTCAGTGTCGAACACAGTGCAGGCCGCTTACAGGGGAATGCCGATGCCCTGTCCCGGGTACACTGTTGTACATGTGTCCAACCCCTTAAGGATTGAACAGGGTGTGCAACCCTTCAGGGTTGAACAAAGGGGGGGGGGATATGTAGGAGAGTACCTGGGGTGGTAGTAGACGGGAGGTACGTGCCACCGGGGGTCCTGGCCCCGGTGGAGTAAGAGCCAGAAAAGTGCATTTTGCAGCGGTTATGCTGTTAACACAGCGGATCCGGGCCGGCTCTTATTGGGAGCAGGCAGATATGCGGGCGGGTGCCTGTCTCCCCACGGTCCAGGCCAGGTTTTGCAGGGAAGGGTTAAAACCTGACCAGCAACAAGGGTGTGGTGTGCAATGTGAAGCTTCTGTGTTCTCTGGCTGTGAGAGTGAGAAGTGGAGGTGAGCTGGGCTGTGTGCTGAGGCCTGTGGAGGACTGTGCAGGATCCTGCAGCTGAAACCAGGAGGGATCTGTGTCCTGTGGCTAGAAGCAAGACCCATGGACTTACTTCACCAAGGAGAAAAAGGTGACATTACTCCTGGCTTTAAATAGACTTTGCTTTATGTGACTGAAACAGGCCTCAAGTAGCCTGCAGCAGGGACTTGCTGTGTTTGAACTATTATTTTGCTGTTGTGTGTGACCACCCTCCCTATGAACTGCACCGTCTTTCACAAATATGCACCGTGTGAATAAACAAAGCATCGTGTTTTACACCAAGACCATTCTGTGTTGCCTCTATACTGCACTCGCTACCACTGCCTACCAGAGCGGATCCCCACACCTGTTACAAATCTTTGTGTCATCAGCAAAAAGACACACCTTACCATCGAGGCCTTCTGCAATTTCGCTGATAAAGATATTAAACAATATGGGTCCCAGAACAGATCCCTGAGGTACCCCACTGGTAACAAGACCATGTTCTGAATATACTCCATTGACTACAACCCTCTGTTGTCTGTCCCTCAGCCACTGCCTAATCCATTCAACAATATGGGAGTCCAAGCCCAAAGACTGCAATTTATTGATAAGCCTTCTATGTGGGACAGTATCAAAAGCCTTACTAAAGTCTAGATAAGCGATGTCTACTGCACCTCCTCCATCTATCATTTTAGTCACCCAATCAAAAAATCAATAAGATTAGTTTGACATGATCTCCCTGAAGTAAACCCATGCTGTTTTTCATCTTTCAATCCATGGTATTTTAGATGTTCCACAATCCTCTCCTTAAGTATGGTTTCCATTAATTTTCCCACTATTGATGTCAGGCTTACTGGGCTATAGTTGCCCGATTCCTCCCTACTACCTTTCTTGTGAATGGGCACAACATTTGCTAATTTCCAATCTTCTGGGACGACTCCTGTTACCAGTGATTGGTTAAATAAATCTGGTAATGGTTTTGCTAGTTCACCGATGAGCTCTTTTATTAGCTTTGGGTGTATCCCATCACAGGAATGCACTGAGCAGGTAAGTTTTACACTATGCCTGGCCATTGGTCCCTGATCTCAGAGAACCCCTTTAACATGGCTGATATTTATCTTGTCTGATTTTCAATATTATTAGTGGACTTTGGGGATCAACCTGGGCATGCATGTGCCGTTGAGCAATATTGCCGTACTGATGCCAGACTAGTTTAAAGCTATATCATTTGCTCTTCATAGACACAATTCTTGTAATACATAATCCATCTTTTATAAGGGTGGGAGAATCTGACATTCGGGGGTAAGTTTGATTTTGTTTACAGATTTAGGGTTTCGTGGAGTGAAAATGAACTTTTTGTCCTACAGGCTTGGCAGGCTGGAATACTGTAAAGCCAAGCGCATTTCAGTACTTGCTGACCCTTAGGGGAAACATTTTAGACAGTTTGTGGTTGTGGTAAAAGATGTGAACGCCAAGAATATGGAATGGGACCCAAAATTAGTCAGCGGTACATTGCATATTTATCATCCAGTGCTCAGAAGTGCATTACGGCCGAAATTGTGTTTGTCCTCAGCTTCATCGTGTCTAGATGTGCTGGATATATAGGCGAAAGTATCATGGACAACAAAAATAAATTCAGATTTATGGGAGAATAGATATGTATGTTTGCCTCGATTGCTTTATTCATGTGGCACACAAGCATGTAGGATAGTGGAGGATACCTGGGGTGCTGGTGCACGGAGTAGATACATATACAGTTGATGAGACCTTTGTCACAAGGCAAAAGACCCAAGGCTGGTGCCAGGTGCACGGAGACTAAAATTGCACCAGATTTATCACACTGGCTGATGCTGATTTACTATCATTTACTCCAGAAACTGAAGATGTTTCAAATTTACCGAGACACCTGCGTTCTTACTAATTTTGGCTAATTTTATGCCAATGGTTCTTACTACGCTCCCCGGCACCCACGTCGCTCCTGATGCCTGCACGGCTGTCGCTGCATCTCGAGCCTTCCTAGCGTTACGTGTGACGCTAGGGAGGTTCATTCCCGTCGTGGCTTGCTATTGACTGCCCTCACCGATCGCTGGATGTTTGGATCAGCGAGACAGGGAGATGCAGCGGCCGCCCTGCGGGCATCAGGAGCGACGTGGGTGCCGGGAGCAGGGTAAGCACAACCTGTATGAGGGGCACGGGCATTAGAGGGGGTATTATAGGGGCTGGATAGCCCCTTTAAATCCCTCCTGTTAGTTCAGCCTGTCAATGAGGCATCATTTAATCACATGGTACATATTACATTGGTGTTTGACTATTAAGAAGCGCTTGAAGCCAGGTCCAAGTTACAGTTGCCTGCAACTTGACCATGTCAGGACATCCCGTGTCAACAGCAGAGTTGCTCTTGAGAAACCTTCTGAAGATAGGGCAGCCGTCATCTTGCTTTCTGCCCCATAGGTTAGCAGTGATGGTTAACCTCCAACACTGCAGCTGCGGTGAAACTACAACTCCCAGCATGCTCAATTCATTTCTATGGCGTTCTGAGAACAGCCAACCAAGTGTACATCTTGAGAGTCTTAGTTTTACCACAACTGGAGTGCCTGAGGTTAGCCATCACAGGGTTATAGCAAGTCAACATGTAATCATGGCTCTACAAGGCGCCACAGGTTAGGGAAAGGACATCCAACTGGGATCCCACTAGGTAAATCAAGAAAGTAGAAGAGTAACAAGTTGGTGTATAAAGGCCACAGAGCATAAATTTTTTATTTATTTATTTTTTCCTCACGTCTTAAATCTCAAATGGACAGTTTGTTCTGAGACATGAAGTTGCTTGAGATGCATGACCTTCCATTGTGTACAGGAGCTGTTAGGTTAGGACTAGTAAGTGGTATCCGGAGAGTAAAGAGCCTTTCTGAACTCCAGAGTAAGTGTATTTCACTCCGTAGGTTTTCCCTTCTACATAAATAGGTTTCTTTTATAGTCACTTGATCATAAAAGAACTTCCAAACAAGCGAACAACCTGGCAGTGGTAGTTCTACAAGGATTCGAGACCCACGGGCAGCCTTACCCCTATTGTGCAATATCCTATCTAGAAACCTGGGACCGATGTTGGACAAAGGCAGTCATTCACTGATCTCCCTTTCTTCCGTGTGACATTGAATCTGTCTGTTCCCCGTACACTAGGATCCATTGTTCTCCTCCTATTTATGTTAACATTACAGGCTTGCTGCTCGCTGCGGCCGCTGTTTTCATTCAGTCTGGCAATGGTCTTGAAAGCTTAGAACTTCCCATTCTACCTTAAGGGGCATGCCATGTGTGCTAGGACATGAAACAGTTGCTCTCACTTACCCTTATTGTGTGTTTTTTTCTTCCCCCCCCCCCTAATTAATATTGTCATGAATTGGTTTGTGGAAATGTTACGTAGCGAAGCGATCGCTCTGGGTAGCAAGAGCTGATCGTAGCTATAATATAAAATGCATAACAAACAGTTCTATTTTGTGGCAAAAGAAGATTTTCCCGTTATCTGTGTTTGCAGGCTTTCTGGCTCCTATGCGGCAGGAATCCTTGCTGCAGGGTTATATTCATTTTCACGTCTAACATGGCAGTGGTCCATTGCAGCCGAGGTTTTCAGCCTGAACAATCTGTTTGTGGTGATGCTCATGGGTCTTACGGTGGAGTTTCACAAGGCGAAAACTGTCAGCAAGAGATCAAAGGTAATGTTGTCTTGTTGGATGCATTCAGCAGTGCCAAGTGAAATATAACAATTCTGTCTCCATAACGAGAAGTATTTATTCATTTGTTTGTGTGATGTTCTATGTTCAGTAATTCAGCTTCCATGAAGAGCATTTCCCCTTGAAATTAAACAGGAGGGTGTTTCCAGGATCTCCCATTCAGGGGTCTAGGATAGCTTTGTGACACCTACCATACTTGGTGGTGATATTGGTTCACATCTAACGTCACCATGAACATATACTGTACAACTAAGCTTGATGAAATGGTCAACTTGTCCCAAAGCCATTTCTGGGAGCTTCCCTCACTTGGCATGATCCCTTCCATTAGCCATGGTGGAGAGCTGCTGCCAGGAGACATCATTTCAATGGGTGCCATACTACGAGGATGATTTGTGGCTGCTTCCAGCTTTTACTATTGGAGGTTTCACCTACTAGAGCTACAACAACCCCTATATACACCTACTTTTAGGATCATTTACTCAGTCCAGTCTAGAGACACATATCTGTGGACAGGTTTATTTTGATCTTTTGGACATCATCAGCAGAGAACTAGTTAGCTGTCTGACGTCCTGTTTTACCTAAAGACAAGTATCTGTGGAACGGTTTGAGGTTCGTTGTGGTCTTTTGGACCTTATCAGCAGATATCTGGTTGAATGTATGATATCCTGTTTTACCTAGATACACATGTCTGTGGGCAGGTCTGTTTTATTATTTTGGACTTCATTAGCAGATATGCTGTATAAAATGCTGTTTTACCTAGAAACAAGTATCTGTGGACAGGTCTGTTTTGTTCTTTTGGACTTCATTAGCAGAGATCTGGTTAGCTGGATGGCATGCTCTTTTACCTATAGACAACCTGTGTTTGTCATTTGGGCCTCATCAGCAGAGATATTAGATGTATAACATGCTATTTTATCTAGAAACAAGGATCTGTGGACTGGTCTGTTTTGGTCATTTGAACCTCATCAGCAGAGATATGTTAGCTGCATAATATGCTGTTTTAACGGCCTCTTTTCAAGATGAGCTATTGTACATTTCTCATGGTGAAATGTCGAAAGCCACCTTTCTTGAGCATTGGTAATCCACTACTGTTAATTTTAAGGGGAATTGTTCTTCAAATAAACTTAAATTGTAATATTAAATCAAGTCATGTAAAATGTGTTATCCACAAATACATATGTAAATGTTTCTGCTACTTTAGCCTAACACAGTTCGCTTATAAACGAGTTGTATTCTTCAAAGTGACTGTCCAATTAAAAGAAAAAAAATATTCAGATTAGCTGGGGAACAAAAAGAACACTTACATGGTGACCTTCTTTTCCACTTCTCCAGGCTCCTCTTCTGCTATCCATGATGGCAACACTGCTTCTCAGACTGCCCGATGCATACTCTGAGTTTGGTAGTCCAAGATGCTTCCTGCTGTCCTTGGATTGGCCAGCGCTGCTCAGCTGAACAGTGCTGACCAATCCAAGAGCAGTGCTGGACAAGCAGGAAGTGTCTTGGACTACTGATGCACAGTTTGCATCTAGTAGTCTGAGAGGCATTGTGGCTATCTTGGATGGCAGAAGAGAAACCTCGAAATTGGTGGATCTGCAGATGAAAAGGATGGAACCAGGTAAATGTTCTGTTCGTTCCCCAGTTCATGTGAATTTTTCTTCCTGAACTGGAGGGTCACTTTAATGTCTATGGGAGTTGGCAGACAGGTCCATAGAAGGGTCATGAAAGAAAAAAAATTATAGACCGCACCACCAGTGTAGTGCATACTGTCTTAGAATGATTCCTAGCTAGAAATCTTGTGCTTGGTGAACAACACTATTAGGAGGTAGGAAAGTGGCTTCTCATCTTTACTCCATGCTGAATGGGATTGGGCTTTGGTTTTGCGGTGGAGATGGATCACTTGGCAAGAGAAGACTGGTGAATATACCAAGACACCGGCTAAGTAGCCTTTGGTATGACGGGAAACAATGAAGTACAAGACAATAAATTTTCAAGTTTTCTATTGAAAGCAGACGCTTTGAGATCAGATGAATATTGTTCACACTCCATTAGTCCATGTCATATAAGAAGCTGCTTTCCTGGTGCCATGGGATTGTCACCACTTTTTGTCTGCAAAATGATCCAATCAAGCATGTAGGAAGGATCATCAGTCTCATTCCTAAACACTGTCTGACATAGTCCTATTTCGCTTATAAAACTTGTTGACCTTTTGAAAAAATGCTTATTGATAACTTCTGTGTCATAAATGATTGTTTCCATTTTTTATTCTTAGATTTCTCTCTATGGTGCGTTTTGCTGTGGGCTCAGCTTGTGTAACCAGCACACTGTTGTACTGTATATCGTATGCATTGTGATATGGGTTCTAGGACATCAGTTCCTTCATAAGGTATGTATGCATATTTCTACACGGACACACACATCTCCGTGGAGTCTTAGGGAAGGTGGGGAACTAGTTGCAATCGTTATGGGCAGTGAGTGTGGACCCACTGTTCCAACCAACCAGTATGACTTTGAGATAGTCCTGTGGGCATTATCCTGGTGATCCCCTGGTCTTCACCCTTTAACCCCTATACAGGGATTTGGCCTTTGTTGCAGGGGAGTCACCAGGCCCCTACCTCTTTGAATAGTCCTAGTGAGGTTGGCTGCTGACCCACTGGGATCAGAGACACAATTGCCAAGCATCGAGGGCTCAGGCAGTAAATGTAGTCAGGAAACAGGCAGAGGTCAGGGCAGGCAGAGAATATGCAAATCCTTAAAACAGCCCAGAGGTCAAGGCAGGTTGCTGAGGGTCAGTACAGTGAACAGGCATGGATCAGGTCAGGCAGCAGAGAGTCAGGATCCAGGAGTCTGGTAGAAATCAGTACACAGACAGACCAAACCAACCCAGCATATATAGAAGGGCTGATGAGCACATTGGTAAAAAAAAACAGCTGAACACAGAGCAAAAAGGAAAATTAACCCCTGCAGTGCTGCAGGAATGGGTTAAATGAATAGACCGTAATACACACACATAGACAGAGAGACCTAGCAGCTAGGCTGCAGCATGCAACACAGGAGTCTGGCGCCAGGCCTCAGGCAGAAGCTTGGCAGGTATCATCACTCACTTGCAGGGTCACATTGCATTAATTTCAATATGGGACATATATAAATTATACTGCATCCTTTACTGCCTCCCTGGTGATATCAGCTGAAGGAGCCAATTCTGGCTGACCTTACAACTAGGGATGAGCGAATCGACTACGGATTAAACATCCGAAGTCGATTCACATAAAACTTCATTCTAATACTGTATGGAGCAGGAGCCCCGTACAGTATTGCGCGAAGTCTCGTGAGACTTCGCAAAGCAATAACTTCGGCTTATCGGAGCCAATACATTCTAATACTGTACAGAGATCCTGCTCCGTACAGTAATAGAACTAAGTTTTATGTGAATTGACTTCAGATGTTTCTTCCGAAGTCGATTTGCTCATCCCTACTTACAACCTTTCTGCGTGCAATAAAAAAAGCTGTGTCCCAAAATTAATGAGTAAAGAATTTTTTATTTAATTATGCAAAACTACCAAGAACATGCAAGAGCAACCCATTAGTGCTTTCGGTTCTTTAACTCCCATTCAGATCAGTGGAGAATGATTACACATATGTGGCCACCTTTCCATTGATGGTTGCTATCGGCTGGACTTTTAAGCCCTACAAATAATTTTTTAGACAACCTCTTGAACGCTCTTGCGTTCTCTGCAAGTATATTGACTTTACGGATTTGTTTGACCACTTTTTCAAGCCTCATCTTCTTATGCCGTTTGCCCTATTATTACCTCAACACTTAGTCATGTATGTTTTTTTTTTCTGTCTCTGAACTTGAACCTACATAGTTATATAGTTAATAAGGTTGAAAAAAGACCAGGTTCGACCAAGGGATAGGTGGAGATGTACATTTTAGAAAAGGGGAGTGAAGCTGAACTTTTATTAATTCTTTTTATGTTACAAGGAACATCGGTCATGAGCTCTCCTATAGACTTTCGAAGGCAGTATAATTTGGTTGTTAAATTCACTAGTCACATACCATTTCTTATATGGAAACCAAGTTCTTCTCGAAACCACGTCTTGGAAATGATAGTCCGAGGCACCATTTACAGTAGGGACCTGTTCCTACGGTAGCTCTTCATAAGCCTGTTGATGGACATCCTTTCTTAACGCTGTCTTAATTTTGCTGAAGAGCACAGGATGTTCTGTAAAATGCACTTATCAGCCTTCCACTTCGAATTCTGGAGTGGGTTATCTCAGCCTTGCAGTTCCTACCTATGGATATCAGGAAAATGATTTCAGCACAGGCAATGCAGGTTATGATACTCGGGAGTGCGGGCTAATAATATTGGCTTCACTTACATTCTCACTCTGCCATGCAAAAGAGATCAGTTCGAAGCAATTTCTAAATAATCCCTAAAGTCAGGCGATTTGACAGCATTCCCAGAGACTTGTTACAAATTGGGAAATCGTCTATGTGTAAAATATTATTTGATGTTTTCCAGCCTCTTGTAGAAGTTGGTCAGCAGTAACCCTCAATGTTCTCTGTGCAGGAATTGTCCTTTAGTTATTTGGTGAAGTTAGGGCTCTGCTTCGCCACGGGGCTCTTACCTTATTCTTACCTAATTGTTTCTTCGTACTTCAATCAAGCACGATGGACCTGGGGAGACCAGACGACCGTTCAAGGGCTTCTGACTCATTTACTTCGAGAGGAGTACGGGACATTCAGTCTGGTAAAACCTCTCCTTCTTGTTTCCTCTCCTTTGAAGTTCTGTAGAACTTTAAACGCAATATTATCAGAAATTCCTTTCGTTCTCTTTTTTTTTTTTCAAGTGGATAATCTGTTATTTAGCTGAAAACAGTGATTTGGAATTAAATCCCTACCTCTGATTAATGTTGTTTAAAGGACGGTTCCAGAAGTGCCTCTCTTTATTTAATTTTTTTTATATTTTTTTTTATTGCTTTAATAGCTAACTGCAAAAAAGTAATCAGGATAGCCTAGCATAACTCTATTGGACGGGATTCCAGCAGAATTGCAGAACCAACGAGATCCTTGAGTCTCTACCATACTTGTCCCTCATTGGTTGCATTGCATAAACAGAATAAAATAAGTCCTTTAAGTGTTCACTTCCTGTAAATTATTAAAGGGGTTGTCCAAGGTAATTAAAAATCTCGGACAAGCCCTCCCAATTTTTTTTTTAAATAAAACATTTTGTACTCGCCCCTTTCTCCAGCGTTGTTCTCTGTGGTGATGGTCCAGTCCTCCTGCTTTTGCTTGTTTACAATCTGCAGCGGGCACATACCGCACACCTTCACGTCACAGCGGGAGTTATTTGCAGGTGTACAGCGCGTGACCGTTGCGGCCAATCACTGTTCTCAGCATTAGGCCTTATTCACACGTCAATGTTTTGGTCAGTGATTGATGAGCCAGAACCAGGGGTGGAAGCTACACTGAGATAAGGTACAAGGATTTGTTCTGTGTTTTGGCTCACAATCACTGGTGGAAATCACTGACCAAACACTGACTTTGTGAATAAGGCCTTATACTGCCAAGGACGGCGATTGGCTGTCCCACAAATCCCTTAGAAAATCTTTATGGGATTTGTGATGGTCGTCTGTTTATCCTTTCATTTGACCATTTATTAACGTTTGCTTTGTACCAGGTTCTTGATTAGATTATAAACCTAACACGCTTTTTTGTACCACTAGGCAAAATCGGAAGCAGGATCCAGTATGGGCGAGACTCTAATGTAAGAACTTAACGATATGTAATCATAGATTCCAAGGATACTCTGGACAGTAAAAAGTATATCTTCAGGATAAGTCATCAGTATCAGATCAGCTGATTGAAGGGGTAGCGGCGAGGGGAACAGCTGATCTGCGGGGGTGCTGGCAATCAGACTGATCTGATATGATATTGGCGACCTATGCCGAGGATACGTCATCAATATTAACTTACTATACAACCCCTTTAATATAGTGGTTAGAGTATGTGTAGGGTACATGGGAGTGGAGATGACTGAATTGAAAAAAAGGGCAACTTGCATATTGAAGGCCCATTTTTCTCTTGTATAATATAATCTTGGTTTAAATAGGGATCGGTATTAAAGTATTTAGAGGGGTTGTCTAGGATTTTGACATTGATGGCCTTTGTCTAGGATTTTGATATTGATGGCCTTTGTCTAGGATTTTGATATTGATGGCCTTTGTCTAGGATTTTGATATTGATGGCCTATCATCAGGGCGCCCTACACCCTTGCTGATCTGTTATGTTGTTGCTCCGTCTACTGTGTGGTGAACAAAGCTGGTAACTGCAGCGCTGCTCCATTCACGTCAATGGGAGCAGTGCTGCAGTTAACCATCCTCCTCCACTACACAGTAGATCAGGGATGCTCAACCTGCGGCCCTCCAGCTGTCTTAAAACTACAACTCCCATCATGCCCTAATAGTTGTAGGCTGTCCAGGTATCCTGGGAATTGTAGTTTTGCAACAGCTGGAGGGCCGCAGGTTGGGCATCCTTGCAGTAGATGGATCTGTATAGTTCTGCGGGGGGTGCGGGGTGTCAGCTCACCACCAATGCGATCTTGATGGCCTATCCTAAGGATTGTCCATCAGTATTAAATTCCTGGACAATCTCTTAAGGTGTACGTTGTCAGATATACTGCAGATACAGCTTCCCAGTGAATACATGTACATGTCCTTTTAGCACGTTTTGGTTTTACAGCATACTTTGTTTAGCATTGCATTGAAAGATACCACAATTATTCCTCTGCCCATAGAGTTTTTCCAGTCCTTACTTTATGAATGGTGAGTTTCTGGACTGATTGACATTTTTATATCTTTCTGTATTTATGTGATTTTTTATATTTTTTATTTTCCTGTAGGTTTCAAATCAGCCACATGTGTGTAGAAATCACTCCTATGGCTCAGGGTCTCGCCGTGTTATCACTGTTGCTATGTTTTACTAACAGGTATTCTTTGCAAAACTATTGCTTTTGATTTGAACAACCCATATAACAGGTGTAACTCTCATGTCAATCATTACAGATATTAACAGTCCCCTTTATACGCGCTGATATTCAGAATAGTGTGCCTTTGTTCACGCAGCTATGTGCAACGTTTTATACTCATCGGATGTCTTTCTCAAGCTCGCATAAGACTTGGAAAAGATCTAAAATAAAGTTGAAATGTTGCACATATTTATGTGCATATCGTCCATTGAATCGGGATGTCTTCCCACAAGGCACCCGGTCTCCATATCGCTGCTGTTGTCTGTTATGTCACATATTGGATTCTACCTGTATAAAGCTGTAAATGGAAGTCTCTTCCATGACTTTAGATTGCACATATTATTTACTGCAGTTGTTATTACTGGATATTTGTAGAATGGTACACGTATTAAAGGGGTTGTCCCATGAAAATATTCTACCTTTTTTAAACCAGCACCTGGATCTGAATATGTTTGTAATTGCTTGTCATAAAAATTTTTGCATAGACACTTAGTTAATCAAAAAAATGTATCTGTATAGCGCCACCTGCTGTTTTTTTTTTTTTTTCCTCTATTATTATTATTAAAGCGCCATTCATTCCATAGCGCTGTACATGTGATAATTGCACTAATCATGACTAAGACTAGTTACAAACTGGTACAGAAAGAGAGAGGGCCCTGCCCGTACCTTAGGCTACTTTCACACTTGCGGCAGATCAATCCGCCAGGCAGTTCCGTCCCCGGAACTGCCTGCCGGATTCGTCAAAGCGCATGCCAACTGATGGCATTTGTAAGACTGATCAGGATCCTGATCCGTCTTACAAATGCATTGAAATGCCGGATCCGTCTTTCCGGTGTCACCTGGAAAAACGGATCCGGCATTTATTTTTTTAACATTTTTTTTCAGTCTTAAAAAGGACAGATCCAGCATTGCGGTATTTTTCTATGGGAAAACAATGACGGATTCGGCAATCAGGCAAGTGGTCAGTTTTTTGGGCCTGAACAGTCAAAAAGACTGAACTGCAGACATCCTGATGCTATCCTGAACGGATTACTCTCCATTTAGAATGTATGGGGATGAAACTGATCAGTTCTTTTCCAGTATAGAGCCCCTAGGACGGAACTCAGTGCCGGAAAAGAAAAACGCTAGTGTGAAAGTACCCTTAGTAGCTTCTCTGTGGTGGGCGCACATGCTGACTTCCATCCCTGAACTGAGCAACAGCAGAAAGGACACGTCCCCTGGGCTGCTAGCTTAAAATAAATCTATAAGAGCATTTGAAGCAATGAATGTGGAGATCCCTGGACCCGTATTCAGTACAGTGCTGGTGCTAGCTTTGTTAGAAAGAGATTGTCATGCACTATATGATGTCTGATTTTCATTTTTGTTTACACTAGTCATGGGATAACCCATTTTAGGCTACATTCACACGTCAGTATTTTCCTATATCCCGATTTTCGGTCCGTTTTTTGCGGATCCGTTGTTCCTGAAAATGTTTCCGTATGTCATCCGTTTTTTGCGGATCCGCAAAAAACGGAAACATGTATAAATTTCAATAATCAAATAAAGTTGTTTGGAATTCATTGAAAAAAAATTGAAAAAAAAATAAAAAATAATAATTTGTTATGTGTTTCCAGGAACGGATTCCGCAAAAAACGGATGACATACGGAATGACATCCGAATGTCTTCCGTTTTTTGCGGATCCATTGACTTTGTATTGTACCAGGATCCGAATTTTGCAGAAAAGAATAGGACATGTTTTATATTTAAACGGACATGCGGAACGGAACAACGGAAACGGACAGCACACATTGTGCTGTCCCGATTTTTTCCAGGACCCATTGAAAATGAATGGGTCCAGATCTGGTCCTGATCTGTTCCGCAAAAAACGGAACAGATCAGGATAAAAAAAACACGGGACGGTGTGATATGGCCCCTTAATGGGTTTAGTACAATGTATGCTGAAATTTAAGGAACAGTGCATAGGCTGTGAGTGGTCTCGCAGCTCTGCCCCATTCACTGGAACAGGGAGGGGCTGCAATAGCAGACACAACCCATGGACATTAGTGACACTATTTTATGGGGAAAAAAAGCTGATCATTTAAATGGAACCTGGTCAGTCCCAGATCAGAGATAATAATATTAAATAAGATGTCTTTCTCTATCTGCATTGTTAAAGCTCTTGATGTCGGGTGGGCCCGGGCTTTCTTCCCAGGACACGGGTCCCACTACAGAATCGGCTGATGACAAGCAGTAAACTGTGGCTGGCTTACAAAGGGATGTGCCATACTCCACCTCTGTGATGCTGATGCCCTACTAAGTCATATGGAAAGGGGTTGTCTATGAATAATAGTTATTTTTTTTATATATTGCATAAGCTATTCTATAAAATTACGTTGTTTTATAAGGAACTTTTCTCATTTCCTGTTGTAGGGAGTCCGTCTCCGTTGTTTCTCTCTTTACGGCAATGCTACTTGGCTATTCATTATTTTTTTCCTGGAGAGCAAATTTAGACATTACTAAACCTTTGTTCTTGGGTGTGGTAAGTTCGCTATTTATTAGCTATGCATGAAATTAAATTATGATGAAATCTGTTGGCATCTGTTTGTACCTATGACACTGACTGACCTGTTACAAGTGCACTTGGCAGCTGAAGGCATCTGTGTTGGTCCCATGTTCATATGTGCCCTCATTGCTGAGAAAAATTATGTTTTAATATATGCAAATGAGCCTCTAGGAGCAACGGGGGCGTTACCATTACACCTAGAGGCTCTGCGCTCTCTGCACTTTGATTGACAGAGCCAGGCAATGTAGACGTCATCATGCCTGCTTGGCCCTGTCAGTCAAAATGCAGGGGATGCGGCAGTTGCAGAGAGAGTGGAGCCTCTAGGTGTAATGGTAACGCCCCCGTTGCTCCTAGAGGCTCATTTTCATATTTTAAAACTGCTCCTTTTTCTCAGCAGTGCGGGCACATATGAACATGGCACCAACACAGATGCCTACATGTAACAGGTCAGCCAGTGTCATAGGTACAAATCTGCTGATAGATGCCCTTTAAGATCATCCCAACCCTAAACTGACAGCATAGATTTAAGGGAAATCTTTCTTAAAGGAACACTAAATCTAGAAACAAATTCTAAAAGAAAGCAGGAGATAATCTTGCCAAAGCCATTTCTTCATCTGTAGCATTTTCTGCATGTTCCTGAAACAAACAGACTTGTAGAAATCCTGCAGAGAACGCAGAGGTTAATCTCCTGCAGAGCTGGTCCATCTTCAGCTGGAGACTGGCTTAGGGAGTGGGCCTTAGTCGGTAAAGTGGGACAAAGTCCTTCTATCCTACTGCAGACAGGACAGAGGGGGGAGGTCCCTGCTGCAGCCAGTTATTGTAGTTACTCAAGGTAACAGGATTGGTAGCATTGTAGACAAGACCCATACAGTGACATTTTCCAAGTGTTGCCAATTAAGAACTTTTTATTGAGGGTTTTCCCCATTTATTCCTTATTTAGTTGTACATTTTTGTGTTAAAAGTAGATTTGTGCTTTGGTCATAGAACATCTCTGAAGTGTTCCCAATTTTCTAAACTGATAATGGAACTTCCATGGCTTGGGTCACCTGCATGTGATGAACTTCTGTCATACAAGTGTCAATCTATCCCATAGGTGGAGAGGTTTTGGATGCAGAGCAATATTGTGGTATGCGCTCTGGCAGGACATGGCTTGGCCTTATTGATAAGAAGCATAAGGTCAAAAATGCCAAACAAAAACTTCATTTTCTACTTGGAATGGATTTTCGCGGTTGCGGTTGTTGCTCGGCAGATTCACACTAACTTCAGGTAGGTCCATTTTGGGTATCAAAACTTAGGACTTGTGTCAGACTAGACCATGGGGTCTGTACAGTCTGGAGTTTTATAGTGAGCAAACAGAAAGGAATTCTGGTTAAAGGTTATGAACATCTTTGACATGGACAAATGATTATTACTTTATGTTAGTGGTCACCTCGAGTAAAAAAAAAAAAAGTTGCATTAAGTTTCAGGCCGCAATTTTCATTCCTTTATTCATCCTCCGACCCTTTGACATGTAGTTTTCAACCTGCTCCTAGTTTCAGATTGTTGTCGTTATCATGTGACTCCAGTAATAAATGCTGGATCTGTGACTAGGATGCTTTTGCCCTTCCATGAAAACTGCCTTGTGTGTGCTTTCCTTCCTGTATACAGCCTGTGTGAGTTGACCTCCATAGATCTTCCCACCCTCACCACACACATCTGCTGTGTACAACCTCCTCCTCCGAAATGTTCTGGTTTCTGAAGGCTGTCTCTGCTCTCCCCCTCCCTTCTCTCAGTGTTAAAGGTAATAGCATGGAGGAGGAGAGCAGTGAGATCCAACAGAAACCAGCAGTGCACTAATGGATTTATGTCAGATTCTGAAGCACCAGGGGCTAGGTGAAGGACTTAAACACACTCGGCAAAGGCAAAATGGTAGGAAAATTTTCAGGAAGATTATTTAGAAAGTTGCTTAATTTTGCATTTAGGAAGCAAATGAGCAATGAGAAAAGTTCAGTGGCAAGGTGTCCAGTTCTTATAAAGGTCCAGGATTCAGCTGTTCTATGCCTGAAGGTCCAGTTTTGTGGGCCTACAGGTTCAGAGTAAAGAAATTGTACCAAAACGTGTTATTTAATGAAATATGTTATTAAATGACTAATTCTTCCCATTTTGTGTTTCTAGTGTTTGTGACCAAAGCAGCAATTATGTGGTAGATAAGTTTGCAAGGAATATTTTGTTCTCAATGCCTCAGAACGCTATCATGTTACTAAGAGGTGATCTGCCAGGAAATTCTTTGCGTTACCTTCATTATTGTGAAGGACTGCGTCCTGATCTGTCGTTAGTGGATCAAGAGGTGAGTGGAGAGATCTATCATATATGCAGGGTAAGCAGATGTGATACAGTAGTCCAATGGTGGCATTTGGGAAGCTTTGGAATATATAAAAACTTGTGAGACTCCTTGAATTAATGAATAGTAGGTATGGGATTGTGGTAGGGATCGACCGATATTGATTTTTTAGGGCCGATACTGATACCGATAACCTGTGAACCTTCAGGCCGAAAACCTATACCAATATTCAGATTTTAATTTTTGGAAAAAAATAATAAATACATTTCTGTTACGGCATTCACCACATAGAAGATTAAAAAAAATATATATATATTTTAATAGTTTGGACTTTTCAGACATGGCAATATGATATATATTATTATTTTTTTTATGTAAAATTGGGAAAGGGGGTGATTTATACTTAATATTTTGGTATTTTTTTTTTTTTACTTTTTATTTAATAACTATTTCCCCCCTTAGGGGCTAGAACCTGGTATCTTTTAATCCCTTGTCCTATTCACCCTAATAGAGCTCTGTCCCTGCTGCCCTGTGCATAGTACACACAGCAGCAGGGAGATTACCATGGCAGCCAGGGCTTCAGTAGCGTCCTGGCTGCCATGGTAACCGATGGCCACCAATGATTTTAATACTGGGGGGGGGGGGTGGAGGGGCACACTCTGACAGGGAGCTGCGATCAGGGGCAGCAGTTAACCCCTCAGGTGCGGCACCTAAGTGGTTAACTGCTGCTGATTGCAGCTTCCTGTCATATAGGCTGGGCACCACCTCCTGTATTTTTATTAGACGTTAATTATCATTGGTGGTGCAGTGCGCCCGCCCCTCCTCTTCCAGTCTCTCCTCATTGGCAGCGTGGCACAGGGGGAGGAAGAGAGTGACTCCTTCTCCCCTGTGCTGCTGAGGGAACATGAGCGCGCCGACAGCAGCGCGCTCATGTTCTGTGATAGCGCGCTGGGCGCATTATCGGCAAGGTTAGATGCCGATACCGATAACTTTAAAAATCATTCATATCGGCCGATAATATCGGTAACTCTGATAATCGTTTGATCATTAGATTGTGGTGAATTAGTATTAAGAAACTAAATACAGTAATATATATCAGGTGGTGGAATTTCCTCCATCTAATAACAAAAGAGCCGGCTGGATGGTACGACTCACCCACATGTGAACTGTAACACAGTGTCTGGTAAAGTACTGGAGATAAAAAGGATCTAGGAAAGCTGTTTTGGCAAAGTGTAGTTTGCTGAGGCACTTTTCTTTACAGCATTTAATAGGCCTGGATTTTTATGGAATGGTGGGTAGGTTGCTAGAGGGACCTGCCATTCCCTCTCCACTCCAGTACAACATTTTCCCCTAGCCTGAAGTAATCCCAGGTGTAGATGCCCAGCTCATTACTGTGGGAATAAATACAGGGCTGAAATGCTCATTCAGTGTCGGTGCCTGGAAGCTGCAAGTTGTCAGCTTTGTTAGGCCTCTTTCACACTTGCGTTGTCCGGATCCGGCGTGTACTCCACTTGCCGGAATTACACGCCGGATCCGGAAAAACGCAAGTGTACTGAAAGCATTTGAAGACGGATCCGTCTTCAAAATGCGTTCAGTGTTACTATGGCAGCCAGGACGCTATTAAAGTCCTGGTTGCCATAGTAGTAGGGGGGAGCGGCATACTTACAGTCCGCGCGGCTCCCGGGGGGCTCCAGAATGACGTCAGAGCGCCCCATGCGCATGGATCATGTGATCCATGCGATCACGTCATCCATGCGCTTGGGGCGCCCTGACGTCACTCTGGCGCGCCCCGGGAGCCGCACGGATGGTAAGTATGCTGCTCCCCGCTCCCCACTACACTTTACCATGGCTGCCAGGACTTTAGCGTCCCGGCAGCCATGGTAACCATTGAGAAAAAGCTAAACGTCGCATCCGGCAATGCGCCGAAACGACGTTTAGCTTAAGGCCGGATACGGATCAATGCCTTTCAATGGGCATTCATTCCGGATCCGGCCTTGCGGCAAGTGTTCCGGATTTTTGGCCGGAGCAAAAAGCGCAGCATGCTGCGCTATTTGCTGCGGCCAAAAAACGTTCCGTTCCGGAACGGAAGACATCCTGATGCATCCTGAAGGACGGACTGTCCATTCAGAATGCATTAGGATAATCCTGATCAGTATTCTTCCGGCATAGAGCCCCGACGACGGAACTCTATGCCGGAAGACAATAACGCAGATGTGAAAGAGCCCTAAGCCTGATCTACTATATTACCGAGAACCTAGGTGAGGAATCCACTGTGTCGAGTTAGTGCCCAGAGGGTTGGCATTTTCTTTGTTTATATGAACCAAAGTGACTGCTTAACTTGGATGCCCCTATATTTTTGTTTGGAACGTAGATAAACAGTTCTTAGACTTTCAACCTGTGGAAGCCTGTGAATTCTGTCATTGCCAACCCCACCCATACATACAGATCTTGTCAAAACATTGGTCTTATGATTCCACCTGTAGGAGTATAGCATGCAACCTTGGAAAGTATGTCCATTATTGAGCTTTCTCCATTCTCGACCATCAGCTTCTAGAAACACCAGATTAATGAGTACATTAATATTATAACTAGAGATGAGCGAATTTCATATTTTGAAATTCGTTCACGCTTGGTTTCCTGGTAAAAAGCGATTTGCGTTATGGATTCCGTTACCACGGACCATAACACAATTCTATGACGGAATGAATAACGGAATGCCTAAAGAGGCATTTCGTTATTCATTCCGTCATAATAGAAGTCTATGGGCTGCAAAACGGATCCGTCCCGTTTCCGTTATGCAGGGAAGTCCTCTCCGGACGGATCACGTTATGCAGCCCATAGACTTCTATTATGACGGAATGAATAACTGAATGCCTCTTAAGGCGTTCCGTTATGTATTCCATCATAGAATTGTGTTAAGGTCCGTGGTAACTAATCGTGAACGAAATTTCATAAGCGGAAATTCGCTCATCTCTAATTATGACATCATTGATTACTTCCTGATCAGGATTTCCTTCATGATCAAGACCGTCCTGGTTGCTCAATTGACTATAAATAAAAAATTAGCCAACTGTGTCTGAATCACTCGTTAAAAAATAAATAAAATGTCCTCAGCTTTTTTTGAATAGACTCTAATAGACAGTGGCGTAGCTAGAAATGACTGGGCCCCCCTCCCCCAGTAATTTTTTTTTCGCAACCCCTTCCTTTCATGCCGCCCCCATTCCTGTGGCTAGTAGAGATCGCTCTCTCAGACCAGGCCCGGCAGCTGTTCCATCTGTTTTCTACACTGTCTATACTGTCACTGTATATAATTTCATTGTGTAATACTGTTGAGGGGGCCCTGACAAAATCTTTTAGGGCTCCTCCTCCTGGACAGACCCCTTCTGGGTCAGGGCCCCAAAGCAGCCGCTTCCCCTATAGCTACGCCCCTGCTAATAGAGAGTGCCATGCACGTGTGTGGTCGACTTTTTCCGTTTCTCCTCCCTTTTCTCTCAGTAACCCACCCTTCCATCCTTTGGACCACCACCTATCAGACATTTATGGTTAATAGTTGGGAAATGCCATTCAGGTCTGGTATCGGTATAAACCTTTCATTTTATAGAGTTTTGGACATTTACCATTGACTTCAATGAATTATTAATTTTACTTGAATATGTTCATTGTGCAGATGATGACATATGAGTGGTATCTACCAAAGACAGCAAAACACTTGGCAGGCGTCCATTTTCCTGGCAATAGGTGGAATCCAGTGGTAACAAAACGTCTGGACGGAACAATTACCTTCAACCTTCAGCATTTTATCAAAGTAAATGAAAAGTAAGGGTTACGTTCACTGTAATGGCTTTATATGATGTCTGTAAAGACCTATTAGACTGCGGCAGGGTCCTCTTCGTCTATTGTGCCTTGTTTCTATATACACGTATCACTGTCCTTTCATGTGAAGTGTATGTCTGTCTTTTTTTTATGAAATTTGGGAATGGCATCACCTACGTTACTTATCATGCCATTAGAGTCAGCTATCATGGATGCTGATGAGAAGAATAGGGGAAGAGTATAAACTAGAATGTAAGAGGAGAATAATTGTCCTCAGTTTTCCTGCAGTGCCACCTCTGGCCAAATATGGCATTACACATTTCTTATTGAAACCTGTGGCCTCTCCATGTTATACTTGGACATGCTAGGTCCTCCAGACCAAGAGATGCTCTTTGCAGCTCCTCCAGTTAAGATTGGGATATCCTGTTCAGGATTCTCATATCTATTAACTCACAAATGCCTAATACTGTATTTGAAATTGGGATTTCTAAACCAGACCTACTCCTTAATGGGGTTGTCCACTCCTTTTATATTGATGGCCTGTCTTCAGCATGTGAACATGGCCCTGTCTTGGTGCAGAATCTCCCATTGAAATGAATGGGAAGCAGCAAACAAAATATGCCGAACCCTCTGTACATATCGGCGCCAAAAACCACAAGCAGAAAATGCACTTTTGCATTGACGTATACACGACAAAAAAAAGCGTAAAGAAACACGCCCCAAAAAGATTCCGTGTTGATTTTTGGAGGCAGATTTTCAACCTCAGTTGTCTGAACGCACCCTTACAGATTCTCTCGCTGTGCAGTCAGCGGATAGAGGAATCGGCGAACCATTAAAATATACATTTATTCTCCATGAAAAGGTATTTTACACTAAAAAGCCTTCTTGGCTGATTTCTTTTGGTAAAACCTCAGTTGAGTTTTAAATGGTTGTTTTTTTTTTCTTTTTGTTTCCAGTAGGGAGACCTTTGTATGCATAGGACTGAATGAGGGGAGATCCAACATGGAAGAAAACCCATTCACTGTGGCCATGGGGCTGTTGTGAAAAGCTTGTCTCGAAAAATGTGATTTTCAATGCTGAGGAATGGATGACTCTGACCAGCAATCTGTATAACTGGACGGAGCAGTATGGAAAGTACGTGCAGGGCTGCAAGTTGTCTATTTACCCCTCCTGGTCCAAGCGGTATTTTTATTTATTTCCTTTTTTGGCTTACAGTAGCGCCCTCTGCAGACCCTATGATGACATTGCAATGAAAATGATTAGTTATGTCTTAACTTTTATATGCCAGCCTCAGTAGGCAGTAGTCATTGCTTATATGGAGAGTGAACTGTTCTATTCAAATGTGTGGAGCAGCCATTTTATTGTTAAAGGGTACATAGCACGTTAAGTCATTTTTCCTTATTACTCCGATACATCTAAAATTAAGAAACAAAGCAGTCTTGGATAAAAATATTTTATTGTTTTATGTGAATAGCATCTGTGGGTTACAGACGGGAAGGTGGCATGGCTGCAGGATCAGACTACTTGGGATTTGTTTGTAGTCTGTAGCCATGGAGACACCTAGGTTTGCGTAGGAGCTTTAGACACAAAACGGTAAAATATTTTTAATTCAGACCATTTGAGATAAAAAGGGTTGCAGAGATGGACTGGATGATAAAAATGGTGAAATATATAATACATATTTTGAATTGCAGGTTTGAAGTTTCCTCGTGGGAAGCTGTAGCCAATGAAGAGATGTGGGAAGCAAGGTACATTTCATTGTATATTTCTATACAGTCGCTGTGGTTACCCACAAATGTCAAATGTGGAAACGGCGCACTGAGCTACTGCAATGGTCCGACTTCAACCCAATTTTTAGCATCTAGTTGATATTCCATAAGGTCTAAGGATCTGTTCACATCTTCATCAGTTCTACACTCCATCATAAGAACAGAACAACGATGGCACCGGACAGAACCCCCCCCCCATTGACTTTAAAGCGGCTCTGTCACCAAGATCAACCCCATTAAACCAGACATATGGCTGGTAGGGCTGTGCCCTCAGCATGTCTAGCCCTGTCAATCAAGGGGAGGAGGGGGAGTGGCCAGAGCACAGGGGGTGTTACAAAGCAGTGCTCCAAGGATTCCAGCCCCGCCTCCTGGTGCTCGAACCTCGAAAGGTATCGTTTTAATCAGCATGATGTCTGGTTTAATAGGGTGGATCCTTGTGACAGAGCCACTTTAAAGGGGTTTTCTGAGATTCAGATATTGATGTCCTGTCTTCAGCATAGGTCAATATCAGATCGGCAGGGATACCTGGTGTTGACCGCTGTTGATCTGATATTGATGACCTATCCAATCAGCTGTTTGAGAAGGCCGCAGCTCTCTGGCGAGCGTTAAAGCCTCTTCCTAGACCAGAAACGTCATATTGATCAGTCAAAAGGCCTAGGTGCAGCTGAGCCCCATTCAACTGAATGGGGCTGAGCCGCAGTACCAAGCACAGCCGCTATCCAATGCTTAGTAAGTTCAGAGAAGGTTGCGGCGCTCACCCGAACTCCGTGGCCTCCTCAAGCAACTGATCAGCAGGGGTTACTGGTATTATCGGACTACCACAGATCACATACTGATGACCTATCCTGAGGACACGTCATCAATACCTTAATCTCAAAAACCCCCTCTAATGGGATCTTTTTGGTTTCTGTCATGGTGTCTATCATTTCACAAGACAAAATTACGCAGTATGCTGGGCTATTTTGCCTGACTTTTCTAACAGATGTGAACACAGCCCTAGGTGGGAGCCCCCTTTATATTTCACATAAGTGTTTAACCCATCTGTGACTTTTCTATTACAGAGTGAAAACCGCTTTCTTTATATTTGACCTTGCGGAGTCTCCACATTTGTCGTCATCTGTCAAAAATCAGCTGTACCTCTATTCTTACCAGGTAATATACTGCCATCTATATATTTAAATATTCCTTTGCTTTTTTGATGATTTTTATGGCTACAATAATCTATAACTACAAGTCACATACAGCTAGTATGAGGCCTACATTATAATATTATCATTATGCCTTTATCAAGGGTGGGACAATATCTCTTGCTGCACACTCTTCAACCCTCGGCCCCTGAGAGGGGAGTCCTCTCCTGCATAACGGAAACGGGACGGATCCTGTTATGCAGGTCATAGACTTCTATTATGACGGAATGAATAACGGAATGCCTCTAAGGCATTCCGTTATGCATTCCGTCATATAATTGCATTATGGTCCGTGGTATCAGAATCCATAATGCAGTTCACCTTTTACTAGTAAACTAATTCCAAACGAATTTCATAACCGGAAATTCGCTTATCTGTAGTCCTGTGCCCCATTCCTGTGCTCTCTCGCATATGCTGGACAGAGCCTCGATTTCAGGAGTTGTTCTAGTGTTCCTGTAATACTGTTTTGTTTTTTTAATGACCAGGTTCCTAACCAGATTTAAATCTGGTTTAAATCTAAACCAGATTTATCATAAATTCTCATAATAGTGCACTAAAACTGCACAACTTCCATGCCTGACAATGGGACCACTTGCTCGCAGCTACATATCTATAAATGGCGACAACCAAATTTAGCGAGAGGCAGTTTTTTTTTGTTTGTTTTTTTTTGAATTTCTAAAATATGAAATAGTTGTGTATGGTAATGGGGGCACAGTGCTGTGACAGACCAAAGCATTGCACCCAAACTTAAAGGGGTTGTCTCATCCCAGACATTGCTGGAGTATCACCCGGAGAACGGGACCCAAAGTGAGCAGCCGCCCTCCATTCATTTCTACGGGACTGCCGAAAATAGCTGAGCATTTGCTCAGCTATCTCTGGCGTTCCCATAGAAGTGAATGGAGCGGTGGTGTGGTGCGGTGCGCTCTCCATTTCTTTGGGTCTGACAAAAATAGCCGAGCGCTCTCGCTTGGCTATTTTTGTAACTTCCATAGGAATGAATGGAGAGCATGCTGTGCATGCACACAGTGTGCTCTCCTTCATTGTCGGGGGCCCCGTTCTGGAGATGGGTGCAGTTCCCAGATGTGAGACCCATAGTTAGCTGACTCTAATGGCATATCCTAGTGATATGCTATCAAAGTCCCGGATGACACAACCCCTTTAAAGGGGATATTTTATTCTATACATTGGAGGCCTCACAGCCATCACTAGGATAAAGTGGCAGTGAAGCATGAGAATATCTTTCCTGGGACAACTCCTTTAAGCAGTTTAGAAAGCAATAAGGCTCTGACACCATGGCATCCCCACTCCAGCAGCACCCAGAATTCAGCTAACTCTCCAAAGTTCCCCATACACCTGCTCACTCCGCTTAGCCAAATGTGCATTGAGAGAGGACAGAAAGCCGCCCCCAGGTTCCTCAGGCAGCAGCTTATATCCTGGAGAACAAAAGCATTGGGCAGGTCAAGATATCCTCTGACATCTGCCACCACGGGAGAGTTGGGAGGCTCTCATACACATGAGTGTGGGCCGTTCCTGTCAAATTTAGAGGGTTCTACCAACATTTATCAAATGTGTATTGCCTGCTTAAAGAGTCACTGCACTTTCACACAACTTACATAAATCAATAGTATAAGAGATCACAAGAAACTTTGTAATATATTTTATCAGTAAGAAATGTCTTGTTCTCATGTTATCAGCTGTTTACCCCCTTCCCCCACCTTGCTAATTGCTTTTGACTTTGAAAAATGCTTTGAATTCTGTCTTGAGATGAACAAGCTCCACTGGACGATCATGTTACACATGTCAATACAAGAAACACCAAATAAATAGCACAGATAAGGAACCTTTATTGAATACTATTAAAAATAACATAATATTTAAAATTCACAATGTTGGTGTCAGAAATACCTTAAGTACCGGGCCCATTTTTGTTTTTTGTTTTCTCCCCATGCTCCAATAGCCATAACTTTTTTAATTTTCCGTTCATATAGCCATATGAGGGCTTATTTTTTTAAGGACACCATTTAATTTACCATGTCTATTATTGGAAAATGGAAAAATAATTCTTTGTGGGGTTAAATTCAAAAGAAAAATTATTCTGCCAAGGTTTTGGGGATTTTGATATCACGCTGTTCACTGTGCACTAAAAATGACATGAACACAGCGATACCAAATTTTTTTTTTTCTCGTTTTACTACTTTTAAAGAAACAAAAACCTTTGAAGAAAAATCGAAATTTTCTTTGCCTGCCATTTTCTGACAGCCATAGCTCTTTTATATTTCCGTGCGCAGAATATGGGGGCTTGTTTTTTGCAGGACGAAATGTAGTTTTTATTGGTACCATTTTTGTGGTACGTGCAACTTTTTAATCACTGTAATTCCATTTTTTTCGGGGGGGGGGGGGGCTAAAAATGGGGAACCGTAAGGTTTTCATTTTTTTTCTGTTACAGTGTTAACAACTCAGGAATTTTTAAAAATATTTTAATAGTCCAGCCATATTCGGACACGGTATGTTTTTTTTATTTATTATATTTTGATATGTAAGATTGGGGGTTGATTTAAAATGTTACTTTTCTAGTAATAACTTTTTAACCCCCTTAGGGGGGCTAAAACCTGGGGTCTTTTGATCCTATGTCCTATTCACCCTTAGAGATTCTATTATGGTGAATGGGATTCAGACGTGCTCCCTGCTGAGCTGTGCTTCGTGCACAGTTCAGCAGGGAGCTTAGCATGGAAGACCTGGTAAGCTCCAGAAGCATCCAGTCTGCCATATAACCTATTGGAGCCCCACGATTTCACTGCCAGGGCTTCAATCGGAAGGCAGATGGAGCCGCATCCCTCTGCCTTACCTCACAGATGCCGTAATCAATGTTGATCGCGGCATCTGAGGGGTTAAATGACGGGGTTCAGTGCGATCGCCTTTCCCAGTCATTGCAACCATGTGCCTGCTGTATTATACTGTCAGTACTCACCGCAGCATCCCACTCTATACACTCCCTTGAACACCATGACAAACGAGAACATCCCCGGTTTACACATTGTTACACATGAATAAAAAAAAAAAATCCCATCAGCCCCGCAATGCGTTTCGCCTAATCAGTAAAAGTCTATGGAGAGGGGTGAGGATGAGTGAGCAGCAGCAGGAGTGAGACTAGACTCAAAGAGAGACACTTTGTGTGCAGTGAATGGCAGCTGGTCTCCACACACCATGTCTGAGACCTCTGCAAAGGTACAAGAGATATAGTGGTCAGAAATAGTGTTATTCCTCATGTACACACTGTACTATTGATTAATGCAGAGTTTGTTGAAGGGTTACTGATACTGGCAGAAGGAGAAGAAAAGGCAAATTTCATCTGTCCCCTTTACTTTGCTTATTTTTCAGCTGTACAAAAAGGCAATAGACAAACATGAAAATCACCCCGTTACCTGGCACAAAAACTACGCCATCGCATGTGAACGAATGCTGCGCCAGCACAGGACCGACATTGAACCGGAAGATCTTCTAAAGGATGCCGTCAAACACTTTTCCACTTACGCCAGCAAGGCTACGGCTGACGGCCAGATCGAGGCCATACTGCAAGCGGTCGACTACTTCAAAGATGAACTCGTGCGACTTAAAAGACTAAAGGACAATGTCCGATGAAGCATGTCACATCTTCTCATTGGGGTACTGCAGTCGTCCGTCCGTCCGTCTCCCCCCCCCCCCCCCCCCCCCCCCCCCCCCCCCCCCCCCCCAACAGTAAGGCCTCTTTCACACGATTGTGTGTGCTCCGTGGCCGTATTGCGGACCGCATTTGCGGATCCGCAATACACGGGCGCCGTTCCGTGGGACCCGTGAATGGGTCCGCAAATCCGGAGATGCGGAACGGAACCCTACGGAAGCACTACTTTCGTCCCGTACTTCCATTCCGCAAAAAGATAGAACATGTTCTATCTTTTTGTGGAACCGGCGGATCGCGGACCCATTAAACTGAATTGGTCCGTGATCCGCTGCGGCTGCCCCACGGTTGGTGTTCGTGCATTGCGGCCCGCACGTTCATGGGCAAGAGGCCTAAGGGGAACCTCTCCCTGGAGGAACACATCTTGTGGCTCAGACTTAGTGCAATTAAGACAGTGACCCATCAGTTTACTGGTACATTACAGCACGGGTAGACCATTTTGGTGCTGTCCCTCAACTTTTACTCAGCAACTCCCCCCTCCATTGGTAGAAGATTGGTAATCAAATGGTGGCATTCATAGAAAGAAGGATCCTGAGCCAACAGAAATCGTTATTGGGTGAAACGACAATTGTATTATAATGTCTGTGTGTATTGGAGGGGTTGTAGGAGATTAGGGAAAAAAGGGGGTCTGCTTTTTATCTAGAAAGGCACCTGCTCATGGGCGACAATCCTTTACATGGAGTTGACCTGCACTACCATACTTCGCCCTTGAACACAAGTGGCGCTGTATATGGCAGAAAACCTCTACAAAAGCACAATGATGAGTCATGCAGTAGTATTTTTCCTGTTAAAAATAAGACTCTGCAATGAAGGCACTTGGATTGTAAGGCTCCGACACAGATGTGAACGCAGCCTTACAGTTCAGATCCAAATAGAAAGTCATGTGGGTTTTTAAAAATATCTTCTGGTAGCTCATAGAGATAGACAGCAAGTCATCTGTGATCCAAAAGTCTTCACATGGCCTCCCACAACGCACTGCAGTCTGGTAAGGGGAAACCGCAATGGTAGGCTTAAAATAAGGCAGTTTTGATAAATGGTGGTATTTGGGAAAAGTCATATGATTGTGATATCTTTTGGGTGGGATACAATTATTTTAGTGGCACAACCCCCTTTAAGATATCTAAAGCAGTCCCTTGGAATGGTTTATGTAGATTCAAACTTTATTGTACCCCTCGCGGCCCCTCAAAATGACTGGAGTGACAAGTCGAACACGTGCACTGCCGCTCCATTCATGTCTATCGGCCTGCAGGAGATAGCCGAGTACAAGCACTTGTTTCATCCGAAGTCGATTCGCTCATCCCTAGTTATAACCATAATAATACCCCCTTTAAATCACATTTTTATGTTAAACATATTTTTTTAGAATTCGTTGTTCTTTTAAATTTTCTATGTTACTGTCTATATTTAAAAATCCTGCAATTATCACATAAAAATATGTTATATCACAGGAAGAATAAGGCTACTTTAACATTAGCGGCACGGACCTCCGGCGGGTGAACAGCCTGTCGGATCCATCTTGCCGCTAGTGACCGTGTGCCCCCGGACTGCCGCTCCGTCCCCATTGACTATAATGGGGGCGGAGTTCTGGCAGAGGAAAGGCAGCGCATGGCGAGAGGCTGCCGGAATAAAACTACGACATGTCCAACATTTATTCCGGCAGCCTCTCGCCGTGCCTCCACCGGAACTCCACCCTGCCCCCATTGTAGTCAATGGGGACGGAGTGGCAGTACGGATCCGACAGGCTGTTCACCCGACGGAGTGTGAAAGTAGCCGTACAATGACAGATATCACCTATATAGAGAACACAGGGCCCACCATTTTACAATAGGTGATATCACAGCTTAACCTACAGACAGAAACATAGAAAATGCTTTTCAAAATTCAAAAAAAAAATAAAATGATTTAAACAATAGGTCATTTTCTGACAATTCCCTTTAAGATTGTTCTCAGGGACTAACCCCAAGCATGGTGTTGAGAGAATTATTCGAAAGCATTGCCTGACAATCAAGAAGGTGTACATTTTAATACTGATGCTTTGTGAACTACCTCTACCAAACTTCATGTTGTGATAGGGTCTGAGCACTGGTCTTGGAGATCATGGATCTTCCCTGTTTTTCTACATTTTGACCACTAAAAATCTGCATTTTCAGCCCCCTACTCCTTAGGGCTCATGCACACGACTGTATGTATTTTGCAGAACGGAACAGCTGGCCCCTATTAGAACAGTACTATCCTTGTCCGTAAGGCGGACAATAATAGGACATACGGAAACTGAATGCACACAGAGTAACTTCTGTTTTTTGTGGACCCGCTGAAATCAATGGTTCCGCATACAGTCCGCAAAAAAAAAAACGGAACGGACACGGAAAGAAAATACGTTCGTGTGAATGAGCCCTTAGGCCTCTTGCACACGAACGTTGTGTGGCCGTATGGCGGGTCCGCAATACACAGGCACTGGCCCGTGTGCACTACGCATCACGGATGCCGAACCCATTTACTTGAATGGGTCCGCAATCACGGAGATGCGGAACAGAAGCACGGATCGGAAGCACTATGGAGTGCTTCTGTGGTGTTTCTGTCCCTGCCTCCGGACCGCAAAAAAATAAAACTTGTTCTTTTTTTTTTTTGCCGGTGCGGACGAATCACTGACCCATTCAAGTTATAAATGGGACTTGATCTGTCCCGGCCGCTGCACGGACGTGGCCCGTGTTCTGGAGACCGCAAATTGCGGTCCCCAATGCACAGAACGGATGCACAACGTTCGTGTCCAAGAGGCCTTAGGGTGGGTTCACATCACGTTTTATGCCTCCATTTTAACTTTTTTATTTTTATTTTTTACAAAAAAACGATAGACACGCAGCACACCATGTTCTTGTATGCTGCAGAGTCCAGTAAAAAAAATGTTTTTTTTTTTGTTTTTTTTTTACAATGGAACTTTATGGTGAACGGATGCCACTGTATGGCAGCAGTTTGAGGCATCCGTTTAACGTATAAGTGTTTTTGTATACGTTAACGGATGGGAAAAATGTGATGTGAAACCTGCCTTAGAACACCATCTTGAGGTTGGCAGGGTATGGGAGGTGCATTTACGCCTCACCACCTTTCTCACAAAGCCATGCCTCTTTCTTGTGAAGCCAAGGAGTAAAATGCTTAGAAAAGCGTGCAGAACAGTTGGTAAATGTGATGCAAAGCATGCATGCCATTTATTTGGTGCAAAATGCGCCAAAAAAGTGGCACATTTTTTAAAGTAGATCTGCCCCATTGTGTGTAAGAAATACCAGAAAACGTGGTAAAAATTCAGGTAACATAAAAAAAAAAAAAAAAAACAATTGTCCGAGTCTGTAATTTCAGCCCAATAATGATGGGGTGCATAATTTAAAGGGGTTTTCAGAGATTTTTTTTTTTTTAATGATAGGTCACCTGTTTCTGATCCGTGGGGGTACAACACTCGGGCCCCTCGCCGATCAGCTGTTTGAGAAGGTAGCAGCGCTGCGACTTTTAGGCCAAGTGACAACACCTTCATATGTCACGTGGCCTAGGAGCTCAGCTCCTAGAAGTAAATGGGGCTGTGCGCGATCCCAAGCACCGCCGCTATACAACGTACGGCGCTGTGCTTTATGAGCTGAGGCAGCGGCGATCAAAGAAGTGCTGCTGTCTTCATAAAACAGCTGAGGACCCCCACCAGTCAGATACTAAAAAAACTTCTCTCAAGTGGAAAATGTCCTTTCTGGTGCTTTGATGACTATCATACAATTGTCGCTATTTTACACTGTTGTGCTCTCTGGTGCTAATGTTTCTCATTGCTGTTATCTCCCCCCCCCCCAACACTGCAGATATCAGTATCAGGAAAATCACTAATATACCGTCTTGTCTTGTCTGTGTAAGAAAATGGTTCCCCAAGTCCTGCCAAAACATTGTACATATGGGGAAGTTGTTTTATACTTTTTAATAAAAGGAAATATGTGAAATAAAAATAATTACTGTGATTAAAAATGTTTTATTTCTGTGGAATGTGCCCTAGAGAATATACAGACGTTGTGTATTATTCATTTTACGCAATTAGCTTCATGGTCTACTGGGCATCTGTCAGCAGGTTTGTCCCTATGACACTGGCTGACCTGTTACATGTGCGCTTGGCAGCTGGAGGTATCTGTGTTGGTCCCATGTTCCTAAGTGCCCGCATTGCTGAAAAAACATGATGTTTTGATATATGCAAATGAGCCTCTAGGAGCAACGGGGGTGTTACCATTACACCTAGAGGCTCTGCTCTCTCTGCTACTGCCACGCCCTCTGCACTTTGACAGAAAGGCTTTATGACGTTTTCACTGCCTGGTCCTGTCAATCAAAGTGCAGAGGGTGCGGCAGTTGCAGAGAGAGCAGAGCCTCTAGGAGTAATGGTAATGCCCCCGTTGCTCCTAGAGGCTCATTTGCATATACTAAAACATCATTTTTCTCAGCAATGCGGGCACATATGAACATGGGACCAACACAGATGCCTTCAGCTGCCAAGCGCACATGTAACAGGTCAGCCAGTGTCATAGGGACAGATCTGCTGACAGATGCCCTTTAAAGGGGTTGTGCCAAGTTTTTAAGTTATGTGGATAGGGAATAACTAGCTGATCACTGGGACCCTTACCGATTTTAACAACGGGGTCCCAATCCTCCGCTGCGATGCGCACTGCTGTTCCTTCTCTGTGGGAACAGCCAGAGATAGTCCAGTACATGTACAGTCTCCAGTATAAGTGAATGGAGGCCACTCATGGACAGACCCCTCAATCAGCGGCCATGTTCCCAGCGCAGCACTGGCCCGCAGGTTAGGATACCTGCCAGTAAACATGAATTAGATTAATAATACTTATTACTAGCTGCATGTATGTTCCCAGCCCATGTGCAGCTAATGATATAAACTAGCCAACCCCTTCTAGTCTTTATTGCCACTTTCTTCTTTGCATCCTATTAGCAAAAAAATAAAAATTTAAATCCACTTTTGTAATTTCTTTTTATCATGGCTGCCGAAAACTGTTAACTGTTGCCAAGTCAACTGGATTAAATATATATAAATTTTAAAAAAAAATATATAATTATTTTTTTTCTTAATCACTTTCATATTTCTACTTCCGTCTATTAGTCCTAATAATTAGCAGGCTCCTGCTGCCTCCGCGTAAGCGTAGACTTCTGAGGCTCCTTTATCCTTGAATGTCGTTTTCAGGCATCTTTTATACGTATTTGCTAACGAGACCGTACAAGAGGGGGGGAAAGGTAAAAAAAAAAAAATGCAAATAATTGTTCTTTATTTTATTATGACAGTTAATTAATAGCAACCTGTTTTAATGAATAAAGTCACTCCCGAGTCCTTCAGCATTTCCTAAGTAGAAGGCAGAATCTGTAGGGATTCTTATTCTCCCAATTGTATAGCTTGTAGACTCCGAGCACTGTATAGACCCCTGTATAGAAATGCTCGCTAATGAAGAGGGAGGGCTAGAAGCTTGTCTGCATTCATGGATCACTAGTGAGTCATTCGGCAAGAAAGGCCCCCTCACCGGGCATAGTCACAGTTCCGTGGCATTGTACTAGAAAAAAAGCCCGATCAAAGGTCTCCTGTGGAGCTTGCATGGTTCCCTTTCATACTACGACCATAATTAAAACCACTAATTCTCTTTTAAAATGCTGCAGGATGCCATGTAGGCATCTGTCTGGAGTGTCCTTTGTGATGTCATAAGCTGTTAAGGACCAGCGCCGAGGGCTTTTGAGCAAAATGCCAGTCATGAAGGCGATTCAAGACAAGGGTTGTGTCTAAAGGCTTGGACAAGGCTTTGACTGCACAATTCGATCTGAATTTGCCCCTTGTCAGCTGCCAGTAAATAAATCTCAAAGGGGAGAAAGCTGAAGTTTCATTACCTGATCCACGGTCTTTTGTTAGTTTTGGCATCGCACAGGGGGAAGCTCTTGCTTCGCCTTTCTCTAAATTTTGAAGATGTCCAATGGAGCCTGCAGATTCTGGATAGGGTTCAGAGCCGAACCTTTTGATGAGTGTCAATAGTTGTAACAGTTCAGCTGTTCCGAAGACAAATAAATGGAGGAGCTCATTAATTCCCCTTTTTTTGGCTTTCGCTGGCTTTTGCCCCTTTTATCGCAGAATTATTAGGCTCCTGATCATCTTAAAGAAAAAAAAAATGGATAGAAGTTGTCGAGTGCTAATTGGCAAAGGGCTGCCTTGAAAGACGGGGGTGGGGGGGACTTCAGCTGACTTGAAAGTAACTTCCCCGCAGGGGAGAAGAAAAAATGCAGTCCCTCCTAAAACAAAAGCTTGGATGGTCAGATTGGGGTGGGGGGGGGGGCGGCATGCTAAATGTTAAGTATGATACGGCAGGGGGGGTCTTAGTTGGAAAACGGAAGTTCCCACTGACAGGTTGTTGTGTGTGTTATCACGGCTGCTGACAACCAGCTGCTACCTTAGTACGGAGACCATTGTCAATGTAATTATTTCCTGCCCTTTTATTTGGGGGCTGTTTAAAGGTAATCACGTGATCGTAAGAAATGGTATAAATACGGTGAGGCGGTGTATACAGACAGCGCTGCGAGGGGTCACAGATTTTCATCTTGAGCTAGAAAGGAGAGACGTGTGCGACATCACTGTGCGTGAAATATAACTCTGTACAGGCGCCGGCCCCTTGGACTCCAATAGCCAAGCTTGAACAACTCCCTAATATCCCCGCAAGACATCTTTTACCTTCCAGTGAATTACTGATGTGTACATCTGGTTTTCCACCTTCCTGCGGCGGAAGGGGCAATATTCGAATTCGCGACATTTCGCAAATATTTTGTAGAATATTCGTCATATATTTGAGATTATATTCTTAAAGGGAACCTGTCACCAGGATTTTGTGCATACAGCTGGGGACATGGGCTGCTAGATGGCCGCTAGCACATCTGCAATACCCAGTCCCCAGAGCTCTCTGCGCTTTTATTGTGCTAAAAAACAGTTTTGATTGATATGCAAATGAACCTGATATGTGTCCTGTATCCGGAGATGAGTCCAGCGGAAAGGAGCCCAGCACCGCCCCGCGTCCTCCGAATCTCCTCCTTGCTGGCTGACGTCACAGAGCTGGAGCGCCGAAATCTCGCGATGCGCGAGCGCAGTGTCGGCATCATGTTCATTCCCTGTACTGGCATCAGCACAGGGAACGAACTACGCATGCCATTTGCATATGGATCAAAACAGTTTTTTAACAAAATAAAAGCGCAGAGAGCTATGGGACCTGGGTACTGCAGATGTGCTAGTGGCCATCTAGCAACCCATGTCCCCAGCTCTATGCGCAAAATCCTGGTGACAGGTTCCCTTTAAATGCGAAAATCGACAATGTAATATTCGCATAATGCGCGCGAAATATAGGTGTGGGTCACTTATGCTACATTTTTCAAGCTGGTATAAGTTTCCTGAGACTGGAGAAAATGGTTGGCACGGCAGAACATTAGAATAGCTTTACACGCAGATAGAGTGCTCCAATATATTTGCGCTTGCGAATTTTTGGCAATTAATAATATGAATATTTTTTCACAATACGTGCAACTTGTATAGTAAGGGGCAGGCAACTTTTCTATTGGTTGCTAAGCTGTGACAAAGCCTTCTCATTGGCCCACAAGCTAGAAGAATGGAGGGATGATCACCTGGTGTGGACTGTGTAAAAAACAGCAACGAATATTCGTCATTACAAATAGATAGCACTATATTCTAAATATTTGCGAATTCTCGAAGTGCCTATATTCGCAATAAAAATTTTGCTTTTAGAATATTTGCACTCAACACTAGGCGACACCACTGAAGCATTTCCGATTTTTTTTTTCCATGGTTATGGATCCCTCAAGTACATGATCATGAAAACCACAGACACAACACTGATGCCATCCATGTCTGGGCCGTGGTTTTCATGGACCATTGGTAGGAGATCCACTGGAAACTAATTGCAGCCTAGCAGTGTCATTGGAATATGGATGACATAAGGAGGACTAAAAATGGACACACGGTCCAAACACGGATCCTTCATGGACATCTTAACAGATGAACCATTGACCAACTTGTCACAGATGTCAACATGGACGTGTGGATGAGGCCTAACACTCCACCAGTAATTGTGACTTGGATTAGTTGCTGCTTTTAAGGGTGCATACAGAAAATCCGCAGAGTAAGGCCTCATGCACACGACCATTTCGTTTTTTGCGGATCCGCAAAACACGGAAACTGCCCGTGTGCCTTCCGCAATTTCCGGAACAGGCGGCCCATTGTAAGAATAGGACATGTTATATTGTTTTTTTGCAGAGTAACGCATGTGGACAGCACACGGAGTGCATCTTTTGCGGCCCCATAGAAGTGAATGGGTCCGCATCCGAGCTTCGAAAACTGCAGCTCGGATGCGGACCAGAACAACGGTCGTGTGCATGAGGCCTAATACAGTAACAGCTATGTAGAGGATAGTTTCAAAATCTCATGCACACAGTGCAGAAATTGACTTGCGGTGTGGATTTTGAAATCTGCAGCATGTCAATGCAATGCAAAGGGTGAGATCTGGGGCAAATCTGTATCAAAACTTGCGACAAAATCTGCAAGTAACACATGCAGAATTTGGTGCAAAAAATGTACAGGAAATCCGCATAAACTACACTGCCATGTGCAAATACCCGGGCTGTGCACACGAGCGGTTATTTTCACGCATTACTTGTGCGTTGCGTGAAAATCGCAGCATGTTCTATTTTGTGCGTTTTTCACGCAATGCAGGCCCCATAGAAGTGAATGGGGCTGCGTGAAAATCGCAAGCATCCGCAAGCAAGTGCGGATGCAGTGCGATTTTCACACATGGTTGCTAGGAGATGATCGGGATGGGGACCCGATCATTATTATTTTCCCTTATAACATGGTTATAAGGGAAAATAATAGCATTCTGAATACAGAATGCATAGTGTAATAGGGCTGGAGGGGTTAAAAAAATAATAATTTAACTCACCTTAATCCACTTCGTATCGGCATCTCTTCCGTCTTCTTCTTTGAAGAAAAGGACCTGTGGTGACGTCACCGCTCATCACATGGTCCATCACATGATCCATCACCATTTTACCAAGCATTCTGTATTAAGAATGCTATTATTTTCCCTTTATAACCATGTTATAAGGGAAAATAATCAAATCTACACACCGATCCCAAACCCGAACATTAAAATGTTTTGTACTCGCGTGGAAAAATCGCGCATTTTCCCACGACACACCCGCATCTTATCCGGCCAAAATCCATGACGCCCGTGTGAAAGAGTTCTTAGGCTTTCATAACACTTTTTTTGGGTTTGTTTTTTCCTGCAACACTTTTTAGCTTTTTTTTCAGGCAAGAAAGAAACAGCATACCGAGAGCAAGCTGCGTCTTGTAAATAAAAACACAACACACTAAAACAACACAACTGCAGCTAACCCCCCCCCCCCCCCCCCCCCACCAGAAACATTTGGGGGAGGCCTGTACTCCAGAATTCAGACTTCAAAAAGCTTTATTTTTGTGACTCTGGATTTATTTGCACAAAAACTTTTGGCTTTTTGTGACTTTATGCTGCTCTTGTTTCCTTTGAAAAGTGGGCACCTTTAGTTATGTTAATGAGGAGTTACATAGTAGGGGGTGTCCTAAAAGCTTAGACTAACATCTCTAGACATATTTAAAGATGTGCCAAATATGTCAAACATTGACATGCGATGTTTGATAAATTTGGCGAATAGCAGCACAGATTCAAGGAAGTTTGCTGTAGTTTGAGCTATATTTATCAAATGTCCCATGATGTTTTATAAATTGGGCATATCTTTAAGTCTGAAGTTGAGCATACACGTTCAATAACTGTCGTTCGACAGATTGTTCAGCCGAGAGGTATCCCTCCCACCTCCCCATACGCATACATATTCTGCTGGGCCGAATGTGTATTCTATGGGCAGAGTGGAAAAAGCCGCTGCAAGACAGGTTCTGCCCGATCCTTCTCTCCCCCAGATGACATCTGTTGAGGGTGAGTCGGGAGCTCCCCATACACAGATTGTTCTGCCATAATACCCTAAAGGGTAAGGGGGCCCTAATGCCCCTTTCACATGTCAATGTTTGGTTGGTTTGCATCGGTGACTGAGACACAAAACCAGGTGAAGGTCAAAAAACACAGAACAGTAGCAAGTCTTTCCAGTTATACCTGATCTCTGTGTAGGTTTTGGCTCACCATCACTGATGGAAGTCACTGATCAAATACTGAAGTGTGAAAGAGGCACAGGAATTGCACCAATTTATTTGACTTTTTAATAAGGTCTCTTGCACATGACCGTATGCCCTCCGAGACACACGGTCCGTGAGTGGGCCATATGTCCTGGAGTGGCATTGATCAGGAGCACACAGCATCATAGATTACAATGATGCTATGGACGTCGGGCCGCCCACGGGGCTATTGTCCTGCACTCATATGATCTTATGAGTGCAGGACAATAGCCCCGCGGACGGCCCAACGTGCACAGCATCATTGTAACCTATGATGCTGTGCGCTCCGGGACATATGGCCCACTCACGGACCGTGTGTCTCGGAGGGCATATGGTCGTGTACAGGAGGCCTAAGTCTGTTGATAAATCTGGCTTAAAACAGGCTGACCATGCCCCCTTTCCCATCTGCTTTCCAAAACTGGAGTGGAGTACAACAAATGGAGTAAAAATGCAAATTGTCACAAAGGTTTTGAGTAAGACCAAAAAGTCCTATTATGAGACCTTTTTGTAGCTGTAATCCTGGAGTGCAGGGCTTGATAAATTCCCCCATTGGGTTAAAACAACCCTTAAACCTAACCCATAAACTGACATACCTAAGAAATTACTCTCTTGAC